>NC_134901.1:28152356-28224856 GCF_041734735.1 Babylonia areolata
CAGCAAATCATATTCTTAATGCACTAAATCTGCAAAATATGTCCTAAAGGTCCTGAATCTGCAAAATCAGTTGATGGTTCCCTTATTCTCATCTCTCAAACTGGCGCTTCATATTCATGTTGCTGTATCAGCTGTTGCCTTATGATGCCATGATAGTTCTTCCTACATATATTTACCTTTAATGATGCATATATGTCCACATCTTTCTGCTGTTTGTGTCATCAGTTTATCCCCCTTTTTAAACCAAAGTGAAGACAGGCACAAACATACACAAAAAAAATTTTCTTTTTTTTCTTGTTTCATTCCACCACTGAAATGTTTCAAGGTTTCTGTCAGCCATAATGCTAAAATTCAAGGGAAACATTGCATCAATATTTGTGATGTTAAAGGTACATTTTGCATGAGGGTTTGTAACAATAAACTCATTGTATTCGTTTTTTGTTTAGATTTCTTTTCTGTTTAGCACGATTCAATGTTCAATGAGTGAATACTATTTGTGGGATTTAATAAATGTTATGCCTGCGTGTTTTTGTTTACAATATGCTTTTAAAAAAAGTCTTGGTTTTTAAGTCCTTTATATGCTCTGTTTACATAAGGATTCTAGCCCAGATTGCATTCATTTAGACTTATCAATGTAGTGTATAGATTGAAATGACAATTGCAAACCAACTTATTACTTTATTTTTCTTTTGGTGTTTGAGTACATTTAAACTCTTTTTTTTTTCTCTTTTTTTTTCAAGTAATCATTAACTGATTGAACAGTCAGTATTGTTTCAAGGTCTGATTTCACTTAAGTGCCTAACAGGTTAAAAAAAAAACTAAAAAAAACATCCATCAATTTTTTCTTTGCACTCCAGCAACTGTTAGGGGTTTGTTCACTGAATACTTTCTTTCTTTGCTTTCTTTTTAAAATTGTTTTCAAGGTCTGGTTTTACTTGATTAAAATTTCTAAAGGCTGAAAAAATCCATCCATTCATCTTTGTGCTTCAGCCATTGTTAGGAGTTTGTAAACTACATAGTTTTGCTTTTCTTTTTATTTTATCGAGCCATGTTCACTGAAGCTGTTTGCAGGTCTGTTATGTTCTTGATGTGTATCTACAGTAGAGATTTTGTTTCATGCTATAATGCTTCTTGTTGCCTTTTGTGATTTCATATATATATATTTCTATATGCTTAACATGTAACATGCATTATAAAAACACATCTTTCCACTGTATCGGAAGTGTTCCAAAGAAAGAATTATTATGTTTTGTAATGCTGATTGTGTACTGCGTTTATTAAAAATTCAAAAAACATAATTAGCAGTGTATCATCTATTGCAAGTGTTCAGACTTAGTTGTTTAGTGTAACTTGAAAAGGGGAATAAACATACCCTGATGGTATTTCACACACACACACACACACACACACACACAAAGATATATATGTGTGAATAAATGACCATTCTAAAAGCAAATCAAATAGCAGTTACTTTCCCTGAACTGTTTCATCCAAATGATAAAGTATGGTTTACATAACATGTAAAATACAGTCAATTCACGTTTTTTATAACTGAATTGCAAAGGCCCTTTCAGGGTAAAAACTACATACCCCCCCAAAATCCCACACAATTCATAAATATTTACCTGGCATCAATAACATAACATTAACGACCTTGTGGAAGTTTACCTCAGTTCAATTCTTTTAACGGATTGGAAAATATTCACTTTTAAGATAAAATCAAATAGGCATCACAAAAAAAAAAAAAACATTACTGAGATAACAGTGAAGCATTCATGAAGACACTTGTGACAATACACACTCATCTGCATACAGCCATCACCCCTAAGTGCAAAGTGTGTACAAAAATCAATCTGCCAACTACTCCTGAAAACAGAGAATGGCTGCCTACGTAGTAGGTAATACATTTAAAAGCCCATTCATAAATTATACAAGTGGAGGTTAAAGGTCACACAGCCTTTTATAGCTATAGGGGCAGTGAATTCAAATCCACTGTGTCTAGGGCAAAGCATAGGCAGGCACGGCCCAATCCTCTCTTTCCACCATATATATATACCTACCTACCTATATCTATACACATTTACAGAAAGAAGAAACCACAACAGCAACACTTTGGTGTTAACTAAATTTTCGCCTTTATTGGCTTGATCACAGTTATAACCTCAATGGTTTAAAACACACATGCAGTCCTTTATTATAAGCCTCTGAATAAAATGAACTAAGAACAGAAAAAGAAAATGGATATCAAATCTCAATCGAGCTACATAATTGTGCGACCTGTTTGAAGACATAATTGGACACAAAACAAACGCCAAAGAATCGATAGACAGATAGAAAATGCGAAAAACTTAGCCATATGAAGTGCACAGGAACAGGTGTCGAGATGGCTGCCGGAAAAAGAGGGTGCAAGCCAGGGGGACAAAGGGGACGTTACCTACTTCCGGGAGGTTATCGGCCATAGTTCTCTCATTTTCTCCGCATAGGCGGATAGTAGTTTGCACAGGACAGGAATGTCAGACCCCTGCCGGAGTCTGCACTAGTTGGGTCACTGTTAAGTATGTGTAATTAAAATCTACCTATATCTATATATATTATACATATACATACAAACAGATATATATATATATATATATATATATATGCACTCACACACAAGCATCCAACACACACACACATGCACATGCACATGCATGCTTGAATAAAAAGGAACACAAGACCAATGGTGTAATATTTAATAATACAAGACCATCTATAATAATATAGACTGTAAAAGAATATGTTTTCCAATTTAAACATTGCAGCCACAGTTTTTACAAAGAAAGACAATACAATATAAATTTAAACGTTTTCCAGATTAAACACTGTAACCACCAATTTAGGATTAGCAGAGAAAAAGTAAAATCAGTAAGCCCTTGTGAAAGCTGCTGACATGATCACAAGTATGTGTTGTGTCTCCATCTGAAAGGCCACTGTTTTTGCATTAACACACACACACACACACACACACACACACCACAAACACACATTATGCACTATTAAAACTTCAACACATTTGGTTGCAGATGTACACATGCATTGTTAACAGCTCTAAATAGGGCTGTAGGCGCTTTACAAAAACGGCTAGACAGAAACACACACACAAACGCACTAATTGTTAGATGGGGAAAAAACCCTCTCTTCTAAATGAAAGGAATGGCAAAAGCAAAAATCACAATAATGCACAATAATGAAATAAAGTTTCAAACAATAAAATAAAACATGCATGAACAAAACAAAATGAAAATATTCTCACCTTTCATACTACTTATTTAGAGAGAAAAAAAAACAACTTTTAAAATTTCTAAAGATATAAAGATGGGGAAAAATTCCAATAATCATAGTTCAAACCATCATGACACTGAAAAATTAAAAGAAATGTATATAAAGCATTGAACTATGTATGTAAACTTCTTCCTCTGCAAATAATACACTCTTCCCAACACAGCTAATCACACAAATCCTTTTTTTTTTTTTTAATTTAAAGGAAAAAAACATGTATGAGAGGAATTAAAATTTTACTCAACAACAAGCAGAATAAAGATGACACAGAGAAAATCACTCACAAACAATAACTGTTCAAAAGAAAAATAAAACTGTTTAAAGTAAATTAAAGGCACTGAAGTTGTTTTTTTCTTCATCTGGAATGATAATTTATATAAGCCACTTGTATCAGCCACAAACTATGTGTTTAACATAATGCAATGAATAACACAAACATGCCATATACTTTATGTTAAATGGAAAAGTCTTAGTTAATTAACCCTATTTTCTTGATATGACTGACAGTAAAATAGCCTCACTATATAGAGCAAATTTGCATATGATTAAAAAAAAAAAATACAATGAGAAACGTTTTTGAAAGCCCCTTCCACCTCAAGTAAATATCAAATTAAAAGTTGCAGCCCAGTTTTCATCTTTGGGAAATGATAAAATAATTACACTCTGCGCCTACACAGCAAAGGAGCCAAATACCAGTTTAACTTCTTTGACTTTTTTCATGTCCTATTTGTTTGGACTTTTGTTTGAAAAAAAAAAGACTGTCCTATTTGTTTGGACTTTTGTTTGAAAAAAAGAAAAAAGGCTGTCCTATTTGAAAGGACTTTTGTTTGAAAAACAAAATTTTTAAGACAAATATACTTGAACAAATATCTGTGTCCTTTTGTTTTTCATTTCTTGATTTGGGGGGGGTGGGAAAAAGACACTTGAGATACAGAGTTGGCACCTGTCTCAAAGCTTCTGTCAGCAATATAAAAAAAATAAATAAATAAATGAATAATAATAATAATAAACACAACTACATGTCCAACATGACTCTTTGCTCCAGACCATAGAGGTATCACAGATGTGTCTAAGAACTGCAAAGATCACTCAAATTCCAAATTTCTGGACAATCAAAGATTTTTTTTTTAAACTGTCCATGAAGACTGAACACAGTCAAAATCAAATCAAATCATCACTGATAACAAATAAAAAGTTATCACCAATACATTTACATGAATAAAAAGAATGTAGGTAACACAAAACTGCTGCACATGCACGTAAAAGAAATAAAATAAAACACACACACATAACAAATATTTGTATTTTCCAAATGCAGATAGAATTAAACAGTAATGTAGTTATGAATATCTTTATATTCATATACATATAAAATGCCACAGACTAAAACAAATGCCACAGACTGTACACACACATAAAAAGGAATGTGATTTCACATGGGCATCAGATATATGCAAACAAACTGATTCATAAATGTTTCCTGATGTCTGATATGCATTACTACACTTTGAACTATTCCCAGTGTCTTCGCCTTTCAAACTCTGTGAAAAGTCACTGGGGCGCCGCCCACAACTGGTTCCTTCAGCTCTAACACTGACATACTGCATTGCTTTGACAGCAGCCTGTCACAACCTGTCTGCACCACTGGAAACACAGAAACACAGGATACCAGAAACACAGGACAGAGGAAACACAGGATACTGGAACCACAGGATACCAGAAACACAGGACAGAGGAAACACAGGATACTGGAACCACAGGATACCAGAAACACAGGATACCAGAAACAAAGGACTTTGGAAACACAGGATACTGGAACCACAGGATACCAGAAACACAGGACAGAGGAAACACAGGATACCAGAAACACAGGACAGATAAAACACAGGACACCAGAGACACAGGACAGAGGAAACACAGGATACCAGAAACAAAGGACTTTGGAAACACAGGATACCAGAGACACAGGACAGAGGAAACACAGGACAGAGGAAACACAGGACACCAGAAACACAGGACAGAGGAAACACAGGATACCAGAGACACAGGACTTTGGAAACACAGGATACTTGAATCACAGGATACCAGAAACACAGGATACCAGAGACACAGGACAGAGGAAACACAGGATACTTGAATCACAGGATACCAGAAACACAGGACAGAGGAAACACAGGATACCAGAAACAAAGGACTTTGGAAACACAGGACACTGGAAACAAAAGATACCAGAAACACAAGATACCAGAAACACAGGACTTTGGAAATACAGGATATTGGAAACACAGGACTTTCAGATCAAACCAACAACCTGTAACAAAGCTCTATATTTTCAAACAACAAAAAAGGGGAGAAAAAGAGAAAGACCAGTTCCAAAAATGAACAGTAAAATAAGGGAACAGTGGGAAAAGGGAATGTACATGACTACAGCGATCAACAAAGTGCAGACCCTGTGGGCAGAAGCCAGAAATCACAAGCGACTAGACCACCCTCCTCCTTCACCTGACATCCTCCTCCTCACTCACAGAATGCTACGCAACTCTCTGTCAGGAACAAGCAACGGACTGTGAAAGAACGCTGCACTGGTTTAACTGTTCAAAATAAAAGGCTCCATTGTGATATGCAATCTGCAGATGAGCCACCAAATTCTACCCTTGGCTGTCCTGTCCACACAGTAAATAATGGAACCAAATTCTACCCTCTGCTATCCTGTCTGTAAATAAAGGAGCCAAATTCTAACTAGTGGTATCCTGTCTGTAAAAATAAAATAAAAATAAAAAAAAAGAAAGAAAGAACCAAAGTCTGCACACTGTTATCCTGTCTGTAAAAAAAAAACAAAAAAACCAAAGTCTACATACTGTTATCCTGTCTGTAAAAAAAAACAAAAAAACCAAAGTCTACACGCTGTTATCCTGTCTGTAAAAAATAACAACAACCAAAGTCTACACGCTGTTATCCTGTCTGTAAAAAAAAAAAAAAAACAAAGTCTACACACTGTTATCCTGTCTGTAAAAAAAAAAACAAAAAAAAAAACCAAAGTCTACACGCTGTTATCCTGTCTGTAAAAAATAACAACAACCAAAGTCTACACGCTGTTATCCTGTCTGTAAAAAAAAAAAAAAAAAACAAAGTCTACACACTGTTATCCTGTCTGTAAAAAAAAAAAAAACCAAAGTCTACACACTGTTATCCTGTCTGTAAAAAAAAAAAAAAAAAAAAAAAAAAAAAAGTCTACACACTGTTATCCTGTCTGTAAAAAAAAAAAAACAAAAAAAAACAAAGTCTACACGCTGTTACCCTGTCTGTAAAAAAAAAAAATGAACTGAACTCCACCCACTGGAATGCTTTCCTTTGAAAAAAACAAAACAACAACAAAAAACCCTCCCCTCTTGATATGCTAGAATCTGTAAAAACCAACAACCAAATTCTATCCACTGATATGCTATCTGTTGAAGAACAACATATGGAGGTGTGTTTTTGTTGTTGTTATTGGTTTTTGTGGGGTTTTTGTAGCTAAAAATAGTATCCTGTGTTTTCTGGAAATACTGCAATATTACAGAGTCTTCTTTCTAACTGGTTCCTTCTTTTCCTTGCTTCAGTTCTCCAGCCCTCAGCTGGCTGAGCTAATATGAAAGCAACATACACTGATTTGCTTCAGTCTTGCCTCTTTCTGGGAAATATATAGATAACATACTAGAAGCAGGAGAAATACCTTTATAACAATTAAACAAATAACTTTTTAAAAAGTAACACAACACTCATTCCAGCATCTAATAATAATAATAATAATAATAAAAGGACATTTGGTATGCCCAATCAAATGAATCAAAAGCCTTGGGCATTTACAATGAAAATTACAATGACTTATGCATACTAAAAACACACGAATACATCTGCACACACAAATCTTCCTGCTCCAACTCCAACCCACAAACCCACACTCACTCCACACAAGATGAAGACACACACACACACACACACACACTCACACACACACGCAAGCACATCTTTGCCAGTCAAGGCATATGAACACGTGTACAATTCAAAATAGCAAAAATGACTGGACTAAAACAATCTATAAAAGTGAAAACAAGGAGTTATTTACTGATTTGAATGGCTGGAAATAAATGAGTTTTCAAAGAGGTTTTGAAAGAAGGGCGAGAAACAGCATGACGGACAGGAAACGGGAATGAGTTCCATGCGGAAGAAGCCTGGAAAGAGAAAGTGCATTTTCCATATAATCTGATTCTGCAGGAGGGAATTTTTATGAGACAGTCATCACCTGATGACCAGAGCTGGTTAGACGGAGGACAGTAATGCAGAAGCTCAGAAAAGTAGGAAGGAGCCATACGAATCATAAATTTGTAGCACAGGAGAGAGAGTTTGTGATCTTTTGTTGCAGCATGGTGCCAGCAGCAGCCAGGTGGCCACACATCTTGGATGGAAAAATTAACCTCTTCACTGTCAAGCACTATTTTCACTTGCACTTCCTGTTTGCCAGGTGGTTTTCGGGTTGTGGTGGGTAATCATTAGCAAAAACAGCATGTAAACTACTGCAAGAAAGTATTCATAACCCATACTTTTTCTGAAAGGAAAATGAACAGACAATCAAAATTCTGTAGAACATGGTGCAAAAGGAGATGCAGTGCTCACACTCACACTCACAGAGAGAACATGGAACTTTGGCTGTCCGGGTGCATGTTGCATGCATGGCTCACAAGCAGTCAAGATTATTGTTTAAACAAGAAGATGATGTGGAAACTATTATCGCGCTGTGCCAGGTTCCAACATCATGACAGCCTTATAGTAAGTTATACACTTACACATTTTGTGTGTGTGTGTGTGTGTCTAGAGTGTGTGTGTGGCTAGAGTGTGTGTGTCAAATAAGTGTGTGTGTGGGTGTGCATGTGTAGTAGTCTTATTTTTTTCCACTCCACATGATACCGGGTGTGTGTGTGTGTGTGTGTGTCTAGAGTGTGTGTGTGTCTAGAGTGTGTGTGTGTCTAGAGCGTGTGTGTCAAATAAGTGTGTGTGTGTGTCTGCATGTGTAGTATTATTTCTTTCCACTCCACATGATACCAGGTGTGTGTGTGTGTGAGATGTGGTGTGTGTGTGTGTGTGTGTGTGTGTGTGTGTGTGATGTGTTGTGTGTGTGTGTGAGAGATGTGTTGTGTGTGTGTGTGTGTGTGTGAGATGTGTTGTGTGTGTGTGCACACATGTGTACATGTACACACACAGGAGCATATGTATGTACACATCAGAATACATGTATACACACACAAGCTTGTGTTTGTGCTGTGATAGTCTCCACACACACCCTAACAATACAGAGGCCATCTATCACTTGTCTGCCACACTACATCCAATG
The DNA here is from genome assembly GCF_041734735.1 of Babylonia areolata. Classification (NCBI taxonomy): domain Eukaryota; kingdom Metazoa; phylum Mollusca; class Gastropoda; order Neogastropoda; family Buccinidae; genus Babylonia; species Babylonia areolata. Next base: position 28,161,043 of record NC_134901.1, read on the forward strand.
GCACTAAGTGCTGGGCAGTGCGGTAATGGCAGTATCTTCATTGCTGTGTTTGCAGAAGCAGATTGTAAAAAGTACTGGTTAAACAACAATTTGGGACAAACTCAGGAATTCAACTCCAAAACCAAATCTACATGCTCAAATGAAAACATATCAAATCTATCATTCTTGAAGCTCACATTGAAAGAAATACAGCCCCAATCCCTTTTTCCACAACCAAAACAGAACACTCAGTGTTTCATACCCTCTGTAAACACTGCATCCAAAACAACAGTTCTGAATTCCGTCGTCTTCAGTGACAAAATCAGAACAATAAAACAACTAACAAACAAAAATGATCTATGTCCGACTAACCATCCAATCACATCTCAAGCAGATCCAGACCAGGAAAATACAGACACCTGCTGTGCAGATCAGAGCAAGAGCAGTGCATACTTGCATCCAGACTCAGCTGCTCGAAAGAGCTTCCCTCATCCACTGAACCCAGGCTGTGTTCTAACTAGCAGCCTGACACCCCCAATGAAATATACAATGGAACAGTTCATCTGCTCTGACTGACTGAAGATCTGGGTGGCACATCAACACACATGGGAGACTGGGGGGGTAGTTGGCCAGCTCAGTTCAGTTACTCAAGGAGGTGTCACTGCGTTCGGACAAATCCATATACCCTACACTACATCTGCTAAACAGATGTCAGACTATCAGCATGACCCAACACGCTTTGTTGACCAGACTTTCACTGATGCTCAGCTAGCCAAGTGGCTTTTCACCACTGGTTCCAGGCACGTTGTCTGTTTGCAACTCCAGAATGGCTGTCATTTGTACCTGGTTACTTTTTTTTTTAATGGTAGCAAAACTAACGCACAACCATGTGTGTTTGGGCTTTCTGTTGATTTGAGTCAAGACATGGTATGTAAATTTAAGATAACATGGGCCATCCATTCACAACCTTCAAATGGTATAAATCTTTATCTCATGATTAATTCACAGCATTGCATTTCTGGTGGTTGTGTTATTTTTCATCAACTGACATAACTAAATGCACTGCAAATCAAAGCTAATATGGAGGGTAAGCAAGTCTTGTCCCCGTCTCCTGGTGCAGTCAGCAACACAGATCATGTCCTCATTCCAGGAAAATTCCACCTGGCTGTCCTTCATACTCCTTCTATGCTTCAGTCTTCAGGAAAAAAAAAGGGTTAACTCATTCAGCCCTGACGAGTTTACAGCCTGAGCAGACTTCCATGCCATGCTGATGAGGAAAAATTGCAGAAGATTTACTGTTTTTCCTCCAAATTACAATGTGGACACATTCCGAACTTCTGTACAAGCAGTCTATGCATATGTAGGAACGTGAAAACCATTTCAATGTATGAATGTGAAAACCATTTCAATGAGATGAATTTTGACACCAGAGCAATGCTTGGGCGCAGGTACCAATGAATTAACACAGATCTCTCTCTGTGACAACACAGCTCACAACGAGGAGCGTCACTCCACATGTGGCGACGATCCTAACACTGGAGAGGGATGGTCGGTCAGGAGACCTGTGTGCCTGACGACTGCTCACACATAAATGTCCTCCTCCCCCTCCTCCCCCTGTCCTTCCAGACGCAGGGACAGGAAGGGGGCGGACCCCCCGGCGCCAGGAGGCGAGGTCATCACCACAAAGCCATCCACAGTGGCGGCAATGTCAGGCCTGGCCGGTAAGCGGGGAGAGGTGGGGGCGCTGTGACCCTCTCCCCCGGTGCTGCCCCCTGGGGGAGTGGCAGCCATGCCCTCAGTGTGCTGCCCATATCTGGGCACTGACTGGACCCCCCCTGTCCTGGGGAAGTGAGCCGAGCTGCTGGGTGAGTGACCAGAGTGTGGTGGGTGGTTGGGAGCTGTGTCCCGAGGGTGAAGTGACCGAGCAGACAGCTGGCTGTGGTTTGAGGGATACGGTATGTGGGCAGGGGGGTTGGGCTGGGACGGGCTGGCAGGACCATGAACAGACGTTGGCCGGGTAGGTCCATTCCAATCTCTGGGCCTGTAGGGAGGGGGGTCGGCACGGCGGTAGGAAGGATGCGAGTTCTGGATGCGTGAAGAATCCTGAGGAGGACTCACACCCGCCACGTACCTCCCTCTGTTGCCATGACCACTGAGGTCAGGTTTCGGCAAGTCCTGTACTCCAGCGATGTAGGCCCTTGATGCTCTGTCTGGCTTTGGGGGTGCCAGTGGACGGTCAGTGTGTTGTCTGTGGTCCCTGCACTGACCACCAGCCATGGCCTGTGTGCTGCTTCTTCTGTCAGTGGGACGTCCTCTGTCACCCTGCTGCCTTCCATCACTGCTGTCAGCTCTTCTTTCCCCCCCAGCTGTGGGCAAGTTCACATTGTCGGCACTTTGAGCTGTGGTCCTTCTGTGTGACTGGGGCCTGTGTTCATCGGAAACAGGCCCATGTCTGTCAATGCCTGCAGTATACCAGTCACCTGACTGGTGATACCTTTCACCTGATGGCTGATACCTGTCAGGACTTGGTGGCTGGTCATGATGCCTGTGACCTCCCCCTGTGGAAAGCCTCTTCCTCGGTTCTGGCTTGGGTCTTCCCCCTGCCTGGTGAAGACGCCGGGGCTTGGGCTGGGGCTTGGGTCTGTTGTTGGTGGTTGTGGGGGGGGCACCTTCACCTCCCTCCTCCCCACCTCTCTGTCCCGGCTCCATCCTCACAGGGTCTCCATGCCTGGGGTCTGGCTGCCCACCAGAGGACCGCTCATCCGATCTGGACCGGTTTCTTTCCACAAAGTCCTCTGATCTTGCTCTTCTGCCTTGTCCACTGCCTGGTAAGACAGCATCTCTTCCTTCAGGGTCAGGTCTTCTGGTCAACATGTCTTCTGGTGCTGGCAGTGTTTGGCTATGATGATGGTGACGATGGTGATGAAGACGCCTGTTCAGTTCAGACAGCGAGTGCTCCACCGTTCTATGGTGCCCGTCACCTGGACAGTCCAGCAAGTTCTGCATGGAATGGCTCCAGTGCCGGGACGGCCTGGCGTCACGCTGGTGGTCACTCCTGCTGCTGTCCACACCCTGCCGATCCAAATCATTCATGGATCTGCTGAGATGCTTCATCATGTGGGATGGAGCCTTCAGCTTCTGGATGTGGGGAGGCACCCTCCTGCCAGGGCCTGGTCTCCCTCGTGTCTGGCGCGGAGAGGGCGAGGTGTCCGGCGGGTGGGTCAGCAGTTCACCTTCTGTTGCCGGGAACCCAGGCTGTGCCGGTGGGTCCTGAGAAGGGCTGGCAGTGGGTGCTGAGCACGCGGCACGTGGACCTGCCCCCACACCCCCTCCTCCCTCCTCTTCCAGGCGTCCAGCTTGTCCCTCATGGCTGGAGGAAGAAGCCGTGAACACAGACGGCGCAGTGACCACGGGCGATGTTTCCACTCGGCACACAGAAGATGGATGCCCCTGGCTGTGCGGCACAGGAGCTGCTGCGCTGGATGATGCTGCACACTCGGTGATGATGTCGGACACAAGTTCGTTCTTGTCATGACCTCCTCCGCTGGCCTTGCCCTGACCTTTGACCCCTTTGTGGTGGCCCAGGTCGCAAGATGAACAGTCGGGCAGCACGATGCGTTGGTCTTCTGGCTTGGCCACACTGCCGCCAGCATGCGGCTGTCCACCCTCTGTCTGCCTGTTGTCCGTTCTCTCTCTCTGCCTGTCTCCATCCCCTCTCCCTCTCCTCTGCCAGTCCACAGCGCCCTCTCTTCCCCAGTCACCCTCATTGGAGGAATCCGATGAGGAGATGGTGGTGGCCAGGGGTTGGTGCTCATCAGCCCTGGATCTCTGCATGTCGTCAGTGGAATAGGACGAGGACTGGGTCAGCAGAGGGCGTCTGCCTGTCTCTGCCGCGCTGGAGTCACTGGACTCATCCTGACGCTGTCCAGGGGGGCACTCTAACGGGGGGTCCTGTGTGGCGGGTCTGACCGCTTCGTCATAGCTGGGGGGCTGAATCAGGTCAGTGGACAGGTGAGTCGAGTCAGAATACCCCTGCAACAAAGGAAACCAGTGCCAGGATATAAACCTTGTGCACCATCCCACATCAGAGGATCCTAAGAATAGAAAAAAAAACAGGTGTGAGGGAAATAGTTTTATTTAGCAAATTTGTAAATATTTTCCTTCACATAATTTTTTTCTAAGATTGAGAATATACAATAGAAAACAACACAACACAGTACAAAACAATGCAAAATGCTACAGTGCAATGCCATATAATGCAATGCAATGCAATGCTTGCCCATAGCTGTCCCATTTCTTTGCTTCCTCCAAAACCAAACACAAACAAAAAAGGCGAAGCCTTTACAACTCATGTCTCTTTCCCACTGAAACACGGTTGTAACATACACTCCCCTTGTTCACACACGTGAGCCACTAAAAATCAAACTGGTTACATGCACACCCCCATTCCTCACCTCCTTCCATAAAGAACAATACATTCATCAGTGACACACTAATGACTCATGTAATGTTTGTAAGATGGAAAAGTGGAAAAGATGTTCTGCAAATGTTTGATGATGCTGTGGATTCACACACACTTGAAGACATGAGCGAAGACAGATTAAAACTTCTTAACTTTACTTGGAAACCACCGTTGGATCAAGCCCCATGCAAGGGACATTATTCTTAATGATAATAAATTAGGTAGTATCAGTAGTAGTTACTTTTCTTGGACTAATACTTTAGATACATTACAACTCATTCAGACACACTTTCATGCCAGTCAACAGATTCAACACATCAGCTGTTGCTGTTCTTTAACTCCATGCCTGCTGAACCTAGATGAAATGAGATCGGTGTGGCAGTAGTTTCAAGGCAGTCACTCCTCTTCTGGGTACATAAAGCAATGCACTCCCAAGAGGAAGGAGCCTAAACTCATTGAGGCCTGTGCCCGACCAATACCCCGGCCTCAAACTTTGTTTCATGAAAATCGTGTACACGTTCCAACATAATGCACAAACCCCAAACAAAGGGAACTAACTTCTACAGTATGTCCAGCTGTGTCCCTACTTGTCAATTTGAAGGGGAAAAAATGGTTAAGTATATTTTCTTCATTTTTCTGCATCAGTATGGCAGGGGAACCTACTGAGGCTGTAAACTCCTTAGGGTGGAATGGGTTAAACTGATCATGGTGACAGACATCCTGACCTGTAAGCTCTGTTTCATCTCAGTGAGGGAACAGACTTCACTGACATCCTGACCTGTAAGCTCTGTTTCATCTCAGTGAGGGAACAGACTTCACTGACATCCTGACCTGTAAGCTCTGTGTCATCTCAGTGAGGTGACAGCCCTTCACTGATGAGCGCACTGGTCAGCAGCTTTCAGGGGTTTAAAGAGGGAGTGGTAGGTAGGGACACAGTTCAGTTCAGTTCAGTTACACAAGGAGGTGTCACTGCGTTTAGACAAATCCATAATATATGCTACACTAAATCTGCTAAATAGACGCCTCACCAGCAGCGTAACCCAATGCACAGTCAGGCCTTGAGGGAAAATGCAATAAAATGAAATAAAATATTATAAACAAATAACATGCACGCGCGCGCACACACACACACACACACACACACACACATTCACATTCAACCATATGCATATGAATCAATGACCATACTGCAAAATGAAGACATCTTGCAGTTAAGTCTCATCAAACTTTCAAAGATTTTTACAGTGCATAAAAAAACAGTCATGAAATCGTTAATCATGGTCCTGCCAACCGCACAGGCCCACACCAGAATGCAAAACAGAGACAATTTATGTTCCTCACAAAAAAAGTTTTATCACTAGCAGTCCACTGCAAGCTCAGACTGAGGTGTTAAGATGAAAATGAATACTTTTGTGGCAAACTGGAGCAAATGCACTAGAATACTGAAATGCTAAAGCATGCTATTTCAAGTACTAGACATGAACAAACAAACAAAAACAAAAAAACAGAAAAAAAGCAGAATCCAAGTTAGTTTTGTAAAACATATAATATTAAGTCAGTACAGTACTGCAGTGATTCAAGCAGAATAAAAGAAAGCCATACAGTTTTGCTCTCAATGCAGCCATTTCAAGTAGAATAAGAGAAGGACATAAATTTCTTGCACCGTCTATAAACACAGCATGCATTTAATCCCTAATCTTTAGGGATATGAAATCACATTCATCCAGGAAAATGTTCAAGCCATGTTCTGACGGTAGTTCTATCAGTCTGTCTCTCTCTCTCTGTCTGTCTCTCTCTCTCTTTTTTCAATGGAGAATAACAGCTGGTTATGTCTTATTGTGGCCACTGACAAAGGCAAAGTACTATACAGATATCTATCATTCTCAGATGTCACTTTGAGGACATCGGATTACGACAGTTACGTTATCACTGAATGAACTCTCCCTCATCTGATATACATCCACACGGATTATGACAGTTACGTTATCACTGAATGAACTCTCCCTCATCTGATATACATCCACACGGATTATGACAGTTACGTTATCACTGAATCAACTCTCCCTCATCTGATATACATCCACACGGATTATAACAGTTATGTTATCACTGAATCAACTCTCCCTCATCTGATATACATACACACGGATTATGACAGTTACGTTATCACTGAATCAACTCTCCCTCATCTGATATACATCCACACGGATTATAACAGTTACGTTATCACTGAATCAACTCTCCCTCATCTGATATACATACACACGGATTATGACAGTTACATTATCACTGAATCAACTCTCCCTCATCTGATATACATACACACGGATTATGACAGTTACGTTATCACTGAATCAACTCTCCCTCATCTGAACACGGATTATGACAGTTACATTATCACTGAATCAACTCTCCCTCATCTGATATACATACACACGGATTATGACAGTTACGTTATCACTGAATCAACTCTCCCTCATCTGATATACACACACACCCAATGACCAAGTGAGGAAAGCTTTGTCTGCTTCCTCCATAAAATAATCAGCATGGATCGGCTTCTCGCCAACTCATTCTACTGCAGGTACAAGTAACTCATACCATGATTACTTCCCCTGTGGACCAGGTATGTGTATTCTTGTACCCACACACTGTTCTAATTTTGTTCATTCTTGCTTGGTACAGCTGGCATTCTAAACTGAACCGTTTACGGATTCCTGAAGCATGAAAACGAAGCTCTGTCTGACCGATTAAATCAACAATTCTCCATTGATTTTTGCCGTTTTAGTGAACCACACTGTTTTTTCTGCAGTGGTCTAATGTGGTGCTGGTCCAGGGAGTTGCAGCAGGCATGTAGCTGTGGGGCAGAATGAGTTGTGCTTGTTTGTTCTTCAGCACCCAGGCTAGGCCTTAGTCCAAATTCTGAGATGTGAAGACTAAATTAAGAGCAACTGGCATCAATAACGCTGCTGATGCCTCACTGCAGAGACTTGTCACAAATCTGGCATGTTCAACCAATTGTGAAATATATTACTCAAAGATCAAGTTTCAAATCGAAGCCGAACAATTTCATTGGCCAACCGTCACATGCACTGTGGCTTCAGTTGCTCTGAATCCATCTCCCAAGTCAACCAACTTCTACATTCTCCATGCCACCTAATGTCTGCTCCACACACACTTCCTGGACAAGTGGATACAGCTGCTGGTTTGAAATCTCTCTTTACTCTGTGGTCATCTATAAACAACTCCATGCAGATGAGTTTACTGATGCAAAACGTGGACAAAATACATGCTTCCATGACGGATGTATTGAGAAGGTTTGCGTAACGCATTGACCTTGCATGCCAGATGTGGGAGGGCTTGGCAAGTCATTTATTTCACAATATTCACACAACAGCATGCGTTCTCACTTACCCATCTTACCAGTAAAGGACAGTGCAATTCTCCCAGATGTGATTAATCATGGGCATTCTTGCAGGCTGCCAGGTTTTGTTCTCAGCCAGACATGGCCATACTCTGTGTTTTATTGTTGGTCAGAAAATCAGTGTCAATAGTATGTCAGTGCGTTTTATCATTGGTCAGAATATAAACTGCATCAGTCTCTATAGTATGCCATTGTGGAAGTTGCTGATATTGGGCAAAACATGTATGTAAGAAGAGGAAAAAAAAAAAATTTAACACCTGCCCAATGAAATTCAAGAGCAAGGCACAATGTTCTTGTCCATGGAGCAAAGTAAATTTCCAGAACATGTCCAAGTCATCATCACAAATAACTTGGGAATTCTTCTTAATAAAAGTGCTTGTGTTCAGTGTGCACATATTCAGACCACACAGATTTCCAGCCGTTTGTCTCCAATGTTGCACCAATGACCAAGACAATGGATGGTGAATCCTAACAGTCCTGTCTGGTGATTGAAAACAAAATTCTGCAGTACAGACTGCAGCTGCAAGCATGTATCAGTTAAGTAAAACAGTAAAAGGTTAAAGGTCCCACTGCTTTTCATGGCCATCGAGGCAGCGAATTCATAATCACTATGTCTAAGGCAGTGAATTCATATTCACTTTGTCTAAGGCAGCGAATTCATATTCACTATGTCTAAGGCTGAGCATTTGGCCCAATCCTCTCCTTCCATCCTTTTAACCTTCCCCAACCAAAGTCAGGTACCCATTCACACCTGGGTGGGGTGAAGAAAACTGGGGTAAAGGGCCCTTTCAAAGGACACAACGCAATGCCTAAAAATGTCATGGAACCTTCGTCACTAGTGACACACTGGACCAAAAATTCATCGCCTAAACGAATCTGCCACAGAACCTCCAGGTATCAGTGCTGACTATCAGCTGCTTTGTCTTCTTTATTCTCAGGTCTCACATGTCCACACTACTTTCCTCTTTCATATATATTTGTTATCAGGATTTCTAGCAAAACAAGTCTCACACACACACACACACACACACACAACAGTAGGCTCTTCATGTCTTAAAACTTGCATTCTTAAAAAGCAGCAAATTTCCACTGTAAAACAGCTTCTTCAGGCATTGCGGAAATTTGCTGCTTTTTTAAGAATACAAGTATTAAAACATGAACAGCCTACTGTTGTTTATATTTTTATATTTTACCGGTCTTGGTATTTACCTCAGTGCTTTCTGCAAGGAGCGGTGCCCAGGACACGAAATGAGTGTGAACTATCTGTGTGTATGTGTGTGTATGTGTGTGTGTGTGTGTGTGTGTGTGTATATATATATATATATATATCATGTATTCAACTGGGCACAACAGGCCTGTGGATGACAGCTCTTTCTCTCAACATCCAATGGGGTGGTTTAGAATGGTTTACTTCAGGTAAAGTGTTTCACTGACCAGGTTCAGGTATCCAATGGGGGTGGTTTACATTAACTACAATGGTTTACTTCAGGAAAAGTGTGTCACTGACCAGGTTGAGGTATCTAAAAGGGGTGGTTTACATTAATTACAACGGTTTACTTCAGGTAAAGTGTGTCACTGACCATGAGGTATCCAGTGGGGGTAGTTTACAATGGTTTACTTCAGGTAAAGTGTGTCACTGACCAGGTTAAGGTATCCAATGGGAGTGGCAGTGAGCACGTCCTCATAGCTGGGTGGGAGGTCGTGAAGGACCTCACTGGGCCCAACAGAGTCCATTCGCCACTCCCCCCGTCTCCTGCCATGGCCTGAAACACATACACACCAACACGCACATGTCATTAGGAATGTATGTGTGTACACCCCCCCAAACTCATGAGTAGAAATATGTTGAAATACATGTGTGTGCATGCGCAACACACAAATATACTCACACGCATACCCAAATGACAGGCTGAACTGGTGTTGAAAAAGCATTTCCAGGGAAAACGGATTTATTTAAGTTCAAACACACACAACAGATATATAAGTCTCATGAACATAATGCAAAAATCAGTTAAAATCCACTCCAGAAATAACTTAATAATCAAAAAGGAAAAACTTTCTTCCCAATGAAAAAAATAATAACCGAGAGACTCACCTCTCATTCAAAAATGTGATGTGTCATACGTTTATTGCCAATCTGCAAAAACTGATGCTGTACACTTACTCCCCTTACTGATATTAATCACAGACAAATTTTGTGAATGGAAAAAAAGAGAAAAGAATAAACTCTCAAGTACTGCTGTTGTATGTCTTCTCCCCTGATTGATATATAATGAAGGTACACTGTAGTAGAAAAAAAAGTGCAAACAGATGAATGATAAATAAATGAATATAATGATAAATAAATAAATAGATAAATAAAATAATAAATATACAAATAAACATCATCAAAAAATCATTCAACAAATGAAATACATAAATAAATATATGCGTGAATAAATAAATAAAAACATAAATACACACATAAATAAATGAATAAATAAATATAAACATAAATACACACATAAACCAATCAATCAATACAGAAAACAAAACAAAGCAAAACAACAAAAAACACACACAAAAAACAAAAAACAAAGTTCACACAGCAGACTCACGTCGCTGCTCATGGGGACTGACGGAGCCGCTGACCGAGCTGATTACCCGCCCCTGGCGGCGCTGGGCCTGGCGGGCCTGGCAAGACAGGCGGCGACAGCGGCGGATGAAGATGGCCAGCAGACAGATGACCAGGAGGATGAACACGCCCACCACGATGGGGATGATGATGACGGGGCTGAACAAAGTCAGGCCGCCAGAACTGCTGTTGTTGTCGGCCGAGCCCCCGCTCACTGCCCGCCAATCAATGGTGTTTGTGAACAGAATGGAGATTTCGGTTACTGGTGTTTATGTGTTAGTTTTTTGGGTGATAATGATTATATAATAATATTAACACATTCCAGACTAAGGAGCGGTTCCAGACAACAGAACACTGTTGCAGTTTCGACAATTAAAATTTTTTTCCACATTTTCCTTATGGGGTAGCATAACCATCGCAGCTACACCAGGCACTGCAAACACATCAAGGGTCGAATGGAAAGTTTCTTCTTGAGATTCTGTAACAACAAATTCGCTGGCGAGCCACTGACTTCAGCACCCCACATGACAAGCTAATCTGCATACGTATCGAAAATGGCGTAGCAGGCGATACAAGTGGACATTTTTGGAGCAAATCAGATCACGACAGTGGCTTTTTACTGCTGCTGAAGTGATTGAAATGCTTCAAACTGAAGGTTCTGACACTGACGAGGATGATGAAGATGTTGAATAAAGTATCTGCAGTGAAGAAAGCTACCAGGAAGAAGGTACTGACAGTGACTCAGCTTCTGAGGGCTATGAAGAGAGGGAGGGGGTGGGCGTACACACAACATGAGGAGAGGGGTCAGTGGGTCAAGTACAGCAAATTTCATTCAGTTACTTTATGTTTTGTATTTTTTGTGATTTTTTCCTAACTCTAAGCAAAAGCAAGGGAGAAAACTACTTGTCCCGCGTGAGTTAATAATAATAAGAAGAAGAAAATGGAGAAGAAGAAGAATGATGATAATAATGAACGCCATTTGTATAGCACATGTCTCCAAGTAAAGTTAGACACAATGTGCTGGCAATCACGACCCCCAATTCACATGCAGCTATGTCCAAAAATGACAAACAAAACTCAACCATACACACCCACATCCATCAGAAGAAAATAGCTCAAATTTACAATGCTGAAAGAATTTTTAAAAAACACAAAAACGCCAAGCAGAACAGATGATTTTTTAGCTGGGATGAACAGAGGGAGTGTTGGTTGGCGCTAAAGACCAACAGGCAGGGAATTCCAGACAGTGGGAGCACAAAACCTAAATCTGTGGTGACTAAATCAAATTATGGTGCTTAGAGCCTCACCGACCACAAAGGCCATCTCAAGGCTATCGCCACGTTAACATCTACTTTAAGTCAAGTGTGTAAAAGTACAATAAAAACTAATCACTGCTTAAATCTTTTCAATCAAGAAGTTTTGAAAAATCTTCCAGTGTATATAAAATTCAAATCTGATAAGAAAAAAAATGTGAACTTCTTTCAAAAAGTCCATTAGCGTCCACAGATTAACTCTGTAGTAATTGAAATAATTCTGTAGCAGTCACCATTTTTTCATCTGAAAGAATGTAAATTCACCTGGGTGCTTTTAACTCATCCTATACTGCCCGATGACTTCCTTCGTTATACTCTGTACTGGCCGTTTGTTTACAGCTATAACTAAGAAAAATATCTAAAAAAAGAATGCAATTACATATAGCAGTGAAGTTTTATGATAATATAATCAACAGAATGGACTAACATTTCACAAAGTTTCAAAGCACTCACTTAATCATTTTCTGATTTATATTTTGAAAAAAATCCTGTGTTTTTCACAACTGACATAAATGGGGTGAGTTTTTCTCTCATAACAGGAATTCTACAAATGTAATATTTAGTAACCATAGACACTTCCTAATTGCAGCAATGGAATGGGCAAATGTGTACACACAGTGGATGTCCACTATAGAATCAGTTTGCATTCGACTTTGAGCCACAGTAAGTTGATGGAGACGCCATCTTGTCGAGCGAGCGAGCAAGAAGGGTGACTGTATTCTCACATGTGTTGTACTCAAACAAAGGCATTTTCAGCCACAATAAAAGTACTGGCACACTTTTTGATGACTGTAGAACAGAGCTGAGCTGTTTACTTTCACACAAAACCGTTAACCTATGAACTATGAATTTTTAAACTCACGGTACTCTATAGAATACCACAGTAACAAAGCGTGCACATGAGGTATGCTACAGCGTACCTTAGTATAAACAGAGTTAAGACTCCTCCTTCTGAGTGGGGAAACTCAAATATATATATATATATATATATATATATATATATATATGTACAGGCCATTGCTCTATACTTTATTGCCAAACTGGACTTGGGGGTCAACAAAGCACGTACAAATGCATTCATCAGTTCTGTACACAGTTTATAAATAATTGCTTGAAATTTCCTTTTGCACACAGACAAATTTCCTGATGGAGACAAGCATGAAAGACTTTATTACTAATGTTCCATACATATATCTTTGGTGACTGAAATATTCCATCCCATGTATCTCTTATTCTTATTCTTTTCATTCGTTAGATGGACACCCCACTATGTGCCTATTTATAAGTACTGTCTTTTGTCCCTCTGAATTTAAAGTTTTAGCACAAGTGAGAAAAACTGGTGCTGAAACATTTTGCTTTTTGTCTCTGCACATGATTCAGTACAAAATGAATCACAAATCTTGTTATCATCAATATCATTGGTATTGTTATTGTTGCTGTAACACAAACTGGTTAATATTATAGATATAGATATATATATAGATAGATAGATATATATATATATATATATATATATATATATATATATGCTAAATAATGGTCAAAAGTGGAGTGATGGCCTACAGGTAACGCGTCCCCCCAGGAAGCGAGAGAATCTGAGTGCTCTGGTCTGAATCACGGCTCAGCCGCCGATGTTTTCTCCCCTTCCACTAGACCTTGAGTGGTGGTCTGGACGCTAGTCATTCGGATGAGACGATAAACCGTGGTCCCGTGTGCAATCTGCATTTAGCTCATGTAATGTTCCTGGCAAAATTCTGTACAAAAATCCACTTTGACAGGAAAACCAAATAAAACTGCACACAAAAAAATGGGTGGCGTTAAAATGTAGCGACACTCTCTCCCTGGGGAGAGCAGCCTGAATTTCACACAGAGAAATCTGTTGTGATAAAAAGAAATACAAATACAAATACAAAATTTCTCTTTGGTCCTGCCTTTACCTCCACACTGTCACTTCCAGTAAGCACAATCCATGAAGACAGACCTAAGGTTTGAAATGTTGGACACTTCTTATCAATGAGTAGTCTTTCTCCATTTGTAATCCTTTCCATATCATTATTCATACAAAAGTTTCATACCACAGTTTCTATAGCCTTCATCGGAGCCATCACCACAATTGTCGATGCCGTCACACTCAACTTGGGACGGAACACAGCGACCGTTAGTGCACCAGAACAGGTTTCTGCATTGATCTGTAACATACAGCACTTGCTGAAGTTAGCGGAGTTTTTGGGGGTCGAGGGGGGCAGGGAGTGGGGGAAGGGGGGGTTGTGAGGGCGGCAAGGGGGGGGGGGGGGGTGCGTGTGTGTGATGTGTGTGCATGTATGTTGTGTGTGCATGAGAGGGCAGTGTTGTGTGAGTGTGTTGTGTGTGTTGTGTGTGAGTGCGTGGTATGTGTGGTGTGGTAGGTGAGTGTGTGTGTATGTGTGCGAGTGTGTATGTGTGTGTGTGTGTGTGTGTGTATGTGTGATGTGGAACATTTATTGCTGCCATCAGTGTTCACTTATTTACTGTTTGCTCTCATTTAGTGTCATCTTCACAGGTTTTCCACAGATGTGATCGAATGATTTGATGACTTATCTATTTATTTGTAAATATATCATTTATCACTTACAGTGAAAAGATGCTAAACTAAAGAACGAACGAATCTTACTTGGATTTTATTCTAATCCTTCGTAGGCCAAGTTCTACATTGAGGGTTATGTCATTCTGTCTTTTCGTCACACACAATGATACATTCTTAAATTCTATATGTGGTCACTTGTCGGTAACTAAAACCACACTATCATAATAGCGTGTGGATAAAAATAGATCAGGCATTTACAAGATATAATGCATGTTTTTATTGCTGACACAATGGCAGTCACTTCATGCATTTGGCATTGCTTGCATGCTTCTCCGATTTGAAATCTGTGTTTCTAGCCTCCACTAATTGAGTAATTATCTGAATCAGAAAACTACAATTATTTTATACTGGCAGAATCAATACATTCCTTCTTTAAATCTATACCATTAGTGTTGGCCTTTGTTAAACTGATTTAACAAAGTAAGCAATTTTCAGCTCCAAACTCATCAAAAGTGCTCAGTTTCAGGTGTCTTACATTATGTTCACAAATTCATCTTTCGTAATCAATACTCCATTTCATAATCATTATATTCATTAGAAAGGTTGAGCTGAGCTCTTAATTTGGAACCAATCAGACTTAACTCAAAGAATCATTTAGAAATCCATTATTGAACACCAAGCAACAAACAAAAAATTATACTTTTTTGACCCTGTGAGGAGCGACTTCACCTTTGTGTCATCACTGCAGTTTGTGTGGCCTGCATAAACAGCGTGGTGTGTATTAGCATTGGTCAGTTTTACAGGCGTTGCTCTCAAACACAAGTTCTGTGCGTTGCACACAGGGTCAGCCGCCTAACGTTATACAGCACTGTTTTTCTCTTTTTTTTCTTAACTACTGTAATTAACAGAAAACCCTTTGTGGCTGGCCTCTATATGTCCCTGGTCTGTGCATGGACCCTTTCACTCTTTTGAATCCTGGACACTTTCACTCTTTTGAATTCTTTCATCCTTTAAATTCACTTTTATCTACCATATACCACCCAGGATCACAGTTACAATCTTTGACATCGCCCACAGGATTGCACAGGGATTTCTTAATTCTTTAATCCTTTTATCCAAATTAAACCCACAGCATACCCCCACCCTAACCCCTCTTACCACACGGTTCATTACTCCATCACATAACAACAGCTAACATCTTTAACTAACAGTAGCTAAGATCTTTATCAAACAATAGCTAACACCCTGATCTAACAACAGCTAACAGCTGGATCCAGCAATAGCTAACACTTGATCTAAAAAATAGCTTACAGCTTGATCTAGCCGATGTACATGCCACCCACCATGTGTTTTGTGGCCAAAGGCCGATGTACATGCACACACACATACCCCTTGTCCCCACCACCCACACACACACACATACCCCTCGTCCCCCCCCCACCCCCACACACACACATACCCCTCGTCCCCCCCCCCCCACACACACACACATACCCCTTGTCCTCCCCCACACACACACACACACACACACACAAACCCCTCGTCCCCCCCACACACATACCCCTCGTTCACACACACACACACACACACACAAACCCCTTGTCCCCCCCCCCCACACACACACACATACCCCTCGTCCCCACCACACACACATACATACCCCTCATCCCCCCACCCACCCCCACCAACACATACCCCTCATCCCCCCCCACACACACACATACTCCTCATCCCCCCCAACACACACACACATACCCCTCATCCCCCCCAACACACACACACATACCCCTCATCCCCCCCCACACACACACATACCCCTCATCCCCCCCAACACACACACACATACCCCTCATCCCCCCCCCCACACACACATACCCCTCATCTCCCCCCCACACACACACCCCCCCCTCATCCCCCCACACACACACATATACCCCTCATCCCCCCCACACACACATACCCGTCATCCCACCCCCCCCCCAAACACATACCCCTCATCCCCCACACACACACATACCCCTCATCCCACCACACACAAACACACACCCCTCATCCCCACCACACACAAACACATACCCCTCATCCCCACCACACACACACACATACCCCTCATCCCCACCACACACAAACACATACCCCTCATCCCCACCACACACAAACACATACCCACCACACACATACCCCCCCCCCACACACAAACACATACCCACCACACACATACCCACCCCACACACACAAACAGATACCCACCACACACATACCCACCCCACACACACAAACACATACCCACCACACACATACCCCCCCCCCACACACACACATACCCACCACACACATACCCACCCCACACACACAAACACATACCCACCACACACAAACACATACCCACCCCACACATACCCACCCCCCCCACACACACACATACCCACCCCACCACACACACACACATACCCACCACCCACAAACACATACCCACCACACACACACACACATACCCACCACACACACACACACACACACATACCCACCACACACATATACAAACCCCCCACACTCCCAGCACTGACACCAGCCTGCACACACCTACCCAAGCTGAAAGAAGTGAAGGACAGGACAAAGTCCCTGTGCCCCCAGTAGTGGCCTTTGAGACGCACGTAGAATCCGACGGTGGAGTCGTACGTCTTGAACGTCTGCTTGTCTTCAGCGTCCAGGCTGGGGGTGGCTGCGATCACCAGTCTCCCCTCCGATGTCAGCCCCTCCCTGATCTCCAACAGGCTTGGCTGGTCATCCTGGTGGTGTGTACGGTCTGCATGGACACATGCACACACAGACATACAACACGCTGTGTCAGTATGTGTTGTCTGCAGGGATTCACTCACACAATACATACACTGTGTCGATATTTCTTTTCTGTAGGAACACACACACACACACACACACACACACACACACTGTGTCGATATTTCTCGTCTGTAGGAACACACACACACACACACACACACACACACACACACACACACACACACACTGTGTCGATATTTCTCGTCTGTAGGAACACACACACACACACTGTGTCGATATTTCTTATCTGTAGGAACACACACACACACACACATACACACACACTGTGTCGATACTTCTTGTCTATAGGAACACACACACACACACACACACACACACACACACATACACACACACTGTGTCGATATTTCTGGTCTGTAGGAACACACACACTGTGTCGATATTTCTTGCATGTAGGAACACACACACACGGTGTCGATATTTCTTGTCTGTAGGAACACACACACACACACACACACACACTGTGTCGATATTTCTTGTCTGTAGGAACACACACACACACACACACACACACTGTGTAAATATTTCTTGTCTGTAAGAACACACAGACACACTCACTGTGTCAATATTTCTTGTCTGTAGGAACACACACACACACACACTGTCAATATTTCTTGTCTGTAGGAACACACACACACACACACACACATTGTGTTGATATTTCTTGCCTGTAGGAACACACACTCACATACACACTGTGTCAATATTTCTTGTCTGTAGGAACACACACACACACACACACACTGTGTCAATATTTCTTGTCTGTAGGAACACACACACACACACACACACACACTGTGTCGATATGTGTTGCCTGTAGGAACACACAACACACACATACTGTGACCATATGTGTTGCCTGCAGGGGGACACAAACACACACACACACGCACACACATACACACTCACACACGCGCACACACACTCACACACACACACACACACACCACTCCAACACATCATGCACAGAACGAAAAACATCTGTGGAAGAAAACAGTGTAATATTTCATTATTTGACAGTTGTCAAGTTCCAGCAACCTACTGCCTTGTGACCTTAACCCTCTGACTGCTGCAGAGAAGGACGCTTGTCAACGAAGGGCTGTTGTGTGACAGAAACAAGACAGGTGACAGGTCAGGAATTCCATCACCGTTCTTTATTAACCCATCCAACCCTTTGGAGTTCACAACCTTGGCAGGTTTCCCTGACATACTGAGGCAGATACACGAAGAAAATTTTTTAAAAATCAACCGGCTTTTCCTCCAAAACAACAAATGTGGACACAGCTGGGGATACTGTAGTGTAGAAGTTTGTTCCCTTACTGCTTACTGTTTTTGCTCCCTCCCACTGCAACGTGCTTGGCAACGAGACTGCTGACTCCCTGGCAAAGGAAGGCACTACGAAAGAGCAGGTGGACAGGTCTACCAACTACTCTGAATCAAGGACCATCATTAAGGCCAAGCTGCAAAACAAGTGGAAGCAGCAGCATCCACGCCACAACAGAGCAGACCCGTACTACCTGCTGACTCATCGAGAACAGGTAGCCATTTTCAGGCTCAGGACAGGCCACAACCGCCTGAAACACCACCTATACACGAAACTCCGTATCAAGCGACACAGAGCAGTGCCCCTGCAAAACAGGCAGCCAGACAATAGAACATCTGCTGCAGTCCTGCCTACTCCACCAAGCGCTCTGAGAGAAAACCTGGCCCAAACCAATCCCAGCGGCCCGGAAGTTCTACGGAGGACTAGAGGACCTGCGACATACTGCCGCCTTCGTTGAGAAGACGGGGGAATCCATCTGATAAATGACGAATGAGACAACAACTGTTTCTGTACATGCAGGAGCCTGTGCACCATTTCAATGAAACAAATTCTGACGCTACAGCAATGCCAGGGCGCAGGGTTGAGTGGGTAAAGACTTCCTGCTGCATATGCGTTACTTTTGTTCAGTAAAACCAATGACACCTCTCAACCCCTGAGACTGCCATGCCCTTAAAATTTACAGTCCTAGTGACATCACTGATGACATCATAAAATGAAGGGGAAATAATTCCGGTATTCCAAGGAGGAGTCTCAAATAATTCTGGGGTGAAACTGACAGAATGCAATAAGGAGTTGATAACTTCAAGGGAAGTAACAGCGTATGTATTACAAATCTTTTACTGTCAGGTTGTTTCCCCTGGTGGAGTCTGGTTGGTGGGACAGCTTGTGAAAACAAATGAAAGTAGAATTCTGTCTCCTCAGCTTTTCTCTTATTTTCTTTTTCTCTCTCCTTCTCTCACAGAATGTTCACTGTCTTTGCTCACCTCAGAACTATACAGAAATGCACCCAACTTTGAAGCAACTGTCAGACTGGACTTCAATTAAAAGCACCAGCATCGAATCACAAGCACTGTGAATCAGGAATGGTGGTGAATGCAGTCAGAACTCTTCAACGTTGTACGGTGGGTTTTCTGACAGCACTTCCACATTCTGAAACATTCCACCGCAGAACACAAGGTGAGGAACGCATGCTTGCTTCAGGAGCAGCCTGACCAGTGTGTCAAGTTGCATCCACAAAAGGCAGAATCTTCAGGAGATGTTTATGATTGCATCTGATGACACCAAATCAGGTTGGCTTAGTCAGTGTGGGTCATGCCTGTAGCCTGCAGAGTCCTCAAGCACACACGGAAACCAGGTAACTGGGAACTCAAACAAGGATTCTGTTTATACTCACTCATCCACGCACGTACACACACACACACACACACACACACACAAGCACACACACCAAACTCTCTTCTGAAAAGAACCCAATGATTAAAGCTCCATAAAACATATCATGTAACTCAGCTGTGTGTTGCATGCAATTAATCCATGTTAAAAAAAAACCCCCACAAAACAGATGTCTCTAGCAAAATTCTGCAGAAAAATCTTCTTTGATACTATTAACAGGAAAACAAATACACCTGCAGGCAAAAAAAAAACTGGGGGTGGTGCTGCTGCAGCATAGCAACATGCTCTCCCTGTGGAAAGCAGCCTGAATTTCACACAGAGAAATCTGTTGTGATAAAGAGCAATGCAATATAACACAACACAATTGTATTGTATTACTCTTTTTGTCACAACAAATTTCTCTGTGTGAAATCTGTTATGACAAAGAGTATTACAATATAATACAATATAATTGTCTTACTCTTTTTGTCACAGCATATTTCTCTGTATGAGATTCAGGCTGCTCTCCCCAGGGAGAGCATGTCGCTACACTAAGAGCACCACCCATTTTCTTTCTTGTATTTTTTCTGCCTGTAATTTCATTTCTTTTCCATGAGGCATATTTTTCCAGAATTTTGCCAGGGACAACCCTTTTTTTTTTTCTTCTTTTTTTTGCTGTGGGTCATTTTATGCGTGCTAAGTGAAGTGAATGCTGCATACGGGACCTTGGTTTATCGTCTCATCCGAATGACTAGCATCCAGACCACCACTCAAGGTCTAGTGGAGGGGAGAGAAAATACTGGCGACTGTGAGATTCGAACCAGTGCACTCAGATTCTCTCACTTCCCAGGAAGACACATTACCTCTAGGCTAACACGCCACCAATAAAGACTACATGATAGAAGAAGCAGAAGAAGAAGAAAAAGATGAGGAAGACGAAGATGAAGGAGATAAGGATGATGAAGATGATGATGATGATGACGATGAGGCTGCTGAAGACTACAGCCCACATAATCATGACTGACCCCTGGTGGTGTAGTTGACGACACTGATGAGGACCCGCTGGTAGGAGGGATGCTTCTTGATGACCCAGATGCAGTCGTAGTACTCCTGGCCATTGCCGTTGGGGTTGAAGCTGATCTGACCGCTTTCCTTGTGGTCAATCCACAGTCCACAGCCTGGGCAGTGTTGGGAAAATATGTTAACGTGTGTGTGTCTGCAAAGACACTTTCCTTGTGGTCAGTCCACAAGCCAGGGCCTCTGCATTGTGGGGGTTGAAAAAAAAAGGACATAAATGTGTGCATGTCAGTAAAGACACTACAGACAAAACGAAAAAGAGAAACAGAAAATATCAGACTGTAAAATGTGTATGGAAGTGTGCATGCACCTACGCCCACACCCACACAGCCGCATGCATGCATGTACACACACACTCGCATACACATGCACGTGTGAGCACATGTGAGCGCACACACACACACACACACACACACACATGTATGCATGTACACACACACTCTCACACACATGCACATGCGAGCACATGCACACAAACACACACACACACACACACATATACATGCATATATGCATGTACACACACACTCACACACACACACATGCACATGTGAGCACATATGAGCGCATACACAACGCACACAACCACACACACACACACACACACACGCGCATGTATGCATGCATGTACACACACACGCACACACACATGCACATGTGAGCAGATGTGAGCACACACACACACACTCACACACTCACACACACATGTATGTATGTATTATTATCAAAAGCAGACTGGCTTAATCTTCATACACACAGGGACTCTCACCTGTGTGAACATAAGGCATG
Source organism: Babylonia areolata (assembly GCF_041734735.1). Classification (NCBI taxonomy): domain Eukaryota; kingdom Metazoa; phylum Mollusca; class Gastropoda; order Neogastropoda; family Buccinidae; genus Babylonia; species Babylonia areolata. Next base: position 28,182,821 of record NC_134901.1, read on the forward strand.
TCTTCACGATCTGAAAATGAAAAAATCAACAACTGTGATTAACTAAATCAATCACAATAAGCCCAGAAAATCAATAAGCCCATAGTGTTTTCAACACGTCAAAAGCAACAACACAGATGAAAAAATCAATTACAAAAAAAAAAGTTGTGAAATTTTATGTAAGTCTCAATCTTAAAGTGACAAAAATCGGAAAGAGCTACAAACTGTGATATTTGTGTTCCTTTTTATGTCCTCTCTCTGATATTAGCCATCATGCCAAATACATGATCAAAACAGGAAACGGAAACAAAATATTTATGAATTCATTCATTCATTCATTCATTCATTCAGTCAGTCAGTCAGTCAGTCAGTCACTCTTCTTGCCAGGGTTAGGCAGTTAGTGTTGACAGCTTTCAGCCTATCCCTCTTAGTGTGTCTTGGGTGATGTCTTGCACGTATCGTATTGAATGTATACACACATGCCACAAAAGGTCTCTCTCTCTCTCTCTCTATCTCTCTCTCTCTCACTCACACATACACACACACACATCAACTCACTGATGCACACACACCCAGACACCAACACACACACACCAACATACACACAAACATACACACACCAATACACCCACAAGCACTCACACATACACACACACACACCAACGTACACACAAACACACACACACAAGCACAAACAAATATACCTACCCACAAGCACACACAAGCACACACACACACACATACACAAGCACAGACACACACACACACACACACACACACACACACCACATACCCCCTCTATGGAACATGTAAGTGGCCTTGAAGCCTTTGGATGCTCGAAGAGTTCCTGGGATCTTGTACGGTCCTGTGTCAAAGGTCATCACCAGGCGACGGCTGTCGGAAATGATCCACGGTCGATAATTTGTGCCCAGAATCGGCCCCTTGACATTGGCACTGTTAAACTGACATGCAGAAAAATCAAAGTTGCATCAGTATTAGTGTCACTGTCATTGGACAGTTTCAGTTTCTCAAGGAGGCATCACTGTGTCTGGACTTATCCATATGATAAATACTGCATGTTTGCACATCTGCGAGGCAGATGCCTGACAGCAACGTAACACAACACACTCATGTATACATACACATTTGTGTACCTATCAGAGTAGATTTCTTCTACAGAATTTTGCCAGAGGACAACACTTCTGTTGCCACGGGTTCTTTTTCAGTGCGCCAAGTGCGTGCAGCACATGGGGGCCTTAGTTTCTCGTTTCATCTGAATGACTAGATGCTGAGTTTGATTTTTCAGTCAAACTCGGGAGAAAGGACGAGAGTGGGAACTGAATCCGGACCTTCATGAAAGCTGTACCACCTTCTCCTTGAAAACTGAAACTATTATTAGACAGCAGGAGAACACACCATGTTATTATAAGTTTTGGTCAGATAAAACATCATTTTAAGATGGCGTTTCGTGTGGCATGGTGTGTGGCACATCATTTTAAGATGCTCAAATAAAACATTATTACAAAACATGCATGTTGTTGGCCTCTGTCTGTCTCGCGAGAGAATGGAACTCTGCGCCTGGTTCAGTCAAGTTGTTGAGTTGCAGTGCCTACTGTGGCTGTACAGTCTGATTCTGGTTCGGCAGGTTCTGTTGCAGTTGTCACAGGTGAAAGTCGCGCCTGGCTCAGAGGGTACAGATTCTGCCGTCTGCTCTCTCTCCCCTCTTCCCAGTGCTGTTCTCTTCTCCTCGCTTCTCTGGACACATGCCTTCATGGTCCTTCTCCAGCTGTTGCGGTCTTCAGTCACCGCCTCCCAACCTGCTGGGTCGATGTCGCCTGCCCTCATGTCTCGTTTGCAGATGTCCCTGTAGCGTAGAACCAGTGGCAAGCTCACCATAAAGGATGTCCTTGGGGATTCGCCTGTCATCCATTCGTCTGACGTGGCTGAGCCACAGCAGACAGCGCCGGGTCAGGAGTGCAAACATGCTGCAGATACCTGCCTGGTCAAGGACTTTCTTGTTTGGTACACGGTCTTGCCACATGATGCCCAGAATTCTCCTGATGTTGCGCAGGTGAAATATGTTAAGTCTGCATTCTTGGCAAGAGTAGAGGGTCCATGTCTCCTGCCGTAGAGCAGAGTGCAAAGCACACAGGCTTGGTACACCTGCATCTTGGTGTTGATGGTGTTGATGTCCCAGACCCTCTTTGCCAGGCGGGCCATGGCTGTAGCTGCTTTGCTAGTCTGCTTGTTGAGTTTGGCGTCCATGGAGAGGCTACTGGAGATGGTGGAGCCAAGGTATATGAAGTCCTTGATGACCTCGAGTGTGAAGTCACCAATGGAGATGCTTGGGGTGCTGCTCACGTCCTGGCCCATGATGTCAGTCTTCTTTGGGTTAATAGTCAAGCGCTTCAAGTTCCTTGCCCTGCCAGAAGAATGTGTAGTTTTGTTCCCGAAGGCTGCCGCTTAAGGGAAGTCTTGTCTCCTGTAGTGCAGCAATGTCAATGTCGAGCTGTGTGAGCTCACGGTCGATGATGGCTGTTTTCCTGGAATCATTGACTTGTAGACCTCTCCCTCCCACTCTCTCTCTCCCTCCCACCTTCTCCCCCTTCTTCCCTCTCTCTGCATCCTTCCCTCCCTCTTCTCTCTCCCTCCCTCCTTCCCTCTCCCTCCCTCTCTCTCCCCCTTCTGCACTCTCTCTTCTCTACTTCCCTCAGTCTTTCTCTCCCTCCATCCCTCCCTCTCTTTCCCTCCTTTCCTCTCTTTCCCTCCCTCCATCTACCTCTCCCCACCTGCCTATTTGTCTGCCTGTCTTTGTCTATCTATCTCTATCCATCTAGCTATGTAACTATCTCCTTGTCTTCTTCTCGTCTTTGATATATATTTCCGTGATTTTTCTCTTGCTTGTTCACTTTTCCCTCATTTTTCTTTTTTTCTATTTTTTGTGATTAAAAAACAAAACAAATTATATTGTTACTGTTATCTTTTTGCTGTTGTTTATTTGTTTGTTTTTGGTGGATGAAAAAAGCATGTATGCTTAATCTATTAGCCTCAGAAAATAAAAATTATTCATTCATTCATTCATTTTGTCCATCTTTCGCTCTCTCTCTCTTTCTTCGCCACTCTTGAACTATTGTTTCTTATTTCTAGTATTATTTAGTTGAAATTTGATTTTATTTCTGAATATTTTGTAATGGTAAATGTTCACTTACCCCTTCACGAGGGGCCAAGGTCTGATGAATAAACCATTCGCATTCACATTCCTCCCTCCCTCCCTCTCTCTCTCATATATTGTATAGTATTGTACTCCTTCCCTCCATCTTCCTACCTTCCCCTCTCTCTATCTCCCTCCTTCTCTCTCCCGGCTTCCCTCTCATTCTCTCTCTCCCTGCTGTTTCTCTCTTTCTCCCTCCATCTCCCTCTCCCTCTGTCCACCTTTCTCTAGTTATGCATGCGTGTGAAAGCGCCTTGATTTGTCTCGGCACAAGATTCAGTGCTACACAAATGTCAATTATTATTATTATCATCAATATTATTCTCTCTCTCTCTCTCTCTCTCTCTCTCTCTCTCCTAATCCACTCACAGTGATAGAAGAGTATTGGGAGAGTTGCCAGTCGTCAAAAGAAATGGTGATGAAGTCGTCCTGCGTGGGCGCTTGAAAGATGTACATGTATGTCTCCGAGTTCAGCACGTACTCCGAAGGAAAGAATGGCGATTTGAAAGTGTACTGTCTGCCAATGTCACTTTCTCTGCCTTCAAAATACTGTATTTTGTCTGCAAACACACAAACACACACACACACACACACACACAGATAAAAAAAAATTTCATTATTCTTTTCTCTCTTTTTTTTGTATTAAAGACACACACACACACATACACACACATATATAATTATACACACACACACACACACACACACACACCACACAGAAATTAAAAATAATAATTTCATTATTCTCTTCTCTTTTTTTTGTATCAAACACACACACACACACACACACACACACAAATACACACACACACCACACACACACACAGAGAAATATAAAAAAAATAATTTCATTATTCTCTTCCCTCTTTTTTTTGTATTAAAGAGACACACACCGGTTGTGTGAATAATTGTCCTCCTGTATTGAAATATCAACACTGACTGAGGAAAAAGAGAAACACAGTTCCTTCACAATGTGTTGTATTGTACTGTATTGTCAAGTATTGTACTGCACCGCATTGCACTGGATTACATCAAACTGCCTTGTATTTTATCGCATTTTATGGCAGTGTAGCGTAGTGTTGTGTAGTGTAGTGTATTACTCCTTGTCACAACAGATTTCACGGTATGAAAGTCAGGCTGTATGTTTTCCTGTCAAAGTAGATTCTGCTACAGAATTCTGCCAGGGACAACCCTTTGGGTTCTTCAAGGTGCACTCTGTGAACGGGGACCTCGGTTTATCATCTCATCCTCATCACAAGCCTCCAGACCACCAGTAAAGGTCTCTTGGAGGGGGAGAAAACACTGGCAAGTGTGGGGTTCGAGTCCATGCAGTCGTATTCTCTTGCTTCCTAGGTGAAGGAGGAGGAATTTTGTTTAATGTCCTGTCACACATATCGGTGACTGAAGACATATTGTTAAAGTATTTATGAATACATTTGAGTATTCTCGGTTAGAAGGGGTGGGAGATGTGAATGAACGGAGGGCTGGGGAGAAACTGGGCAAATGAGGGTCAAATGAGGGTGAAATTTGAAAAAAAATTTCTAAATACAATTACAGGAAATTACTTAAAGGACTTCATAAAAGAGAAGCCGTTGAACTGACAAGCGAAACAACTGATAATGAATGCAAAAAGTCAAAAACATCAACGTTCTCAGTCACTTGTGAAGACACACTTTCGTGTAAATAAGGCTTCATCAAGCTACAGCGAAAAATTAGATGCTTAATTGTCAGGTTACTAAAGCATATGCACTTGACATTAGAACAATACTTGATCCGTAATGAATTTGATAATAGTCCTAGGTGGATGTATTACTACTAGGCCATCAATCCTTTGTGGTGTAGTCAATGATATTCTCTTGCTTCCTAGGTGGATGTATAACTACAAGGCCACCAATCCTTAATAGAGTAGTGAATGATATTCTCTTGCTTTCTAAGTGGATGTATTACTACTAGGCCATCAATCCTTTGTGGTGTAGTGAATAATATTCTATTGCTTCTTAGGTGGATTTATCACTACTAGGCCACCAATCCTTAGCAAAGTGAATGATATTCTCTTGCTTTCTGGGTGGATGTATAACTATGGGGCCATCAATCCTTAGTACAGTAGTGACTGATGTTCTCTTGCTTCTTAGGTGGATGTATAACTACAAGGCCATCAATCTTTAGTATAGTAGTGACTGATGTTCTCTTGCTTCTTAGGTGGATGTATAACTACTAGGCCATCAATCCTTAGCATAGTAAATGATATTCTCTTGCTTTCTGGGTAGATGTATAACTACCAGGCCATCAATCCTTTGTGGCATAGTGAATGATATTCTCTTGCTTCTTAGGTGGATTTATCACTACTAGGCCACCAATCCTTAGCAAAGTGAATGATATTCTCTTGCTTTCTGGGTGGATGTATAACTATGGGGCCATCAATCCTTAGTACAGTAGTGACTGATGTTCTCTTGCTTCTTAGGTGGATGAATTACTACTAGGCCACCAATCCTTTGTGGTGTAGTGAATGATATTCTCTTGCTTCTTAGGTGGATGTATAACTACCAGGCCAAATCCTTAATAGAGGAGTGAATGATATTCTCTTGCTTTCTGGGTGGATGTATTACTACTAGGCCATCAATCCTTAGTATAGTAGTGACTGATGTTCTCTTGCTTCCTAGGTGGATGTATAGCTACTAGGCCATCAATCCTCAGTAGAGCAGTGTGGCAGAGGAAGAAAGAAGTCCATCACGACAAAAGATACATCATCATCACAGCCCCACTTATACTGCATCTTCCTTCCTCACTTCACTGCATGTCTTCCCAGCTGAATAACCCCCACCCACTGTGCTTCATGTGTGTGTGTGTGTGTGTGTGTGTGAGCACACTTGAGGCCATGCGTGTATGTATGTTTAAGTGTGTGTGTGTGTGAGAGCATGTGGTATTGTGTGTGTGTGTGAGAGAGAGAGAGAGGGAGAGAGAGAGAGAGAGAGAGCATGTGGTATTGCGTGTGTGTGTGTGTGTGTGTGTGTGTGTGTGTGTATCAATGCATGTATGTATGTTTATATGTCTATGTGTGTGTAAGTGCATGCATGTGTACATGCCTCTGTGTGTGTGTGTGTGTGTGTGTGCGCGAGAGTGTGTGTGTGTGTGTGTGCGTGCATGTACGTGCAAGTGCACACGCAAATCCTTGTGTACATTCATTTGTAAAGTCATCTGTCTACACATCTGCCTCTATTTCTCTATGTGAATTTGCACATTTTTCCAGACTCTGGTAAACCATGAACAACGCATAATTATCCTTAACAACAGAAAGGGGTTGGTTCGCACTTTCTGCGGTGATGTTAAGGCCAATGAACACATGTTGATCAGAGGTTTTGTTGGCGCAGGCGATGACATACAGAGTCCTGGACTCAGTGCTGAAGTCCAGAATTTGTGGGTAACCGCCAACCATGCTGCTGCTGCTGGAGTAGGTCACTGCAGTTTTGTTGCTGTAGTCCTTGTCATACAGTTGGATATAGGTACACCTGCAGTAACAACAACAACAAAAAAAGAGGTTGTGTCATCTTCAACTGAAAACTATCATCAAATCATGCTGTTTATAGCCCAAGCAAACACAAAAGAGACCATTTCAGGGCTAAGGGGGAGGGGGGTAAATAAACAATAAAATGACAAGAAGAAGAAGAAAACAATAGTAATAACAATCAACCATTTCAACAAAGTGTACCACAATTCTGTAATCATATTTCATGTGGTGGTGGCAGAGAAAATGAAGAAACAACAAACAAACAAAAATAGAAAAAGAATATTTGTACACCAAATCCTTTCTTTTTCAACAAAAAGCAAAAGGAAAAACCGCAAAAAAAGCATTACATAACGTTCTTCATGAGAAACAAGACAATAACTACCCCACAACATCACCAAAAAAAACCATCCTCCTCCCTCATTCCCTGACACCCCCCCCCCACCCCACTCACACCAACACCTCACCCCGGCACACACCAACCATCATCCTCCCTCATTCCCTGACACCCCCCCCCCCCACCCCACCCACACCAACACCTCACCCCGGCACACACCAGCCATCGTCCTCCCTCATTCCCTGACACCCCCCCCCACCCCCCACACCAACACCTCACCCCGGCACACACCAACCATCATCCTCCCTCATTCCCAGACACCCACCCCCACCCCCCACACCAACACCTCACCCTGGCACACACCAACCATCATCCTCCTTCATTCCCAGACACCCACCCCCACCCCCCACACCAACACCTCACCCCGGCACACACCAGTCATCATCCTCCCTCATTCCCTGACACACCCCCACCCCCCACACCAACACCTCACCCCGGCACACACCAACCATCATCCTCCCTCATTCCCCCACACCTCCCCCCTCACACCAACACCTCACCCCGGCACACACCAACCATCATCCTCCCTCATTCCCCCACACCTCCCCCCTCACACCAACACCTCACCCCGGCACACACCAACCATCATCCTCCCTCATTCCCTGACACCCACCCCCACCCCCCACACCAACACCTCACCCCGGCACACACCAGTCATCATCCTCCCTCATTCCCCCACACCTCCCCCCTCACACCAACACCTCACCCCGGCACACACCAACCATCATCCTCCCTCATTCCCCCACCCCCCACCCCCCACACCAACACCTCACCCCGGCACACACCAGCCATCGTCCTCCTGGTGTTCCTCATTCCCTGACACCCCCCCCCCCCCCCCCCCCACATCAACACCTCACCCCGGCACACACCAGTCATCGTCCTCCTGGTGTTCCTCATTCCCTGACACCCCCCCCCCCCCCCCCACATCAACACCTCACCCCGGCACACACCAGTCATCGTCCTCCTGGTGTTCCTCATTCCCTGACACCCCCCCCCCCCCACATCAACACCTCACCTCGGCACACACCAGTCATCGTCCTCCTGGTGTTCCTCATTCCCTGACACCATCCCCCCACCCCCCACATCAACACCTCACCCCGGCACACACCAGTCATCGTCCTCCTGGTGTTCCTCATTCCCTGACACCCCCCCCCCCCCACATCAACACCTCACCCTGGCACACACCAGTCATCGTCCTCCTGGTGTTCCTCATTCCCTGACACCATCCCCACACCAACACCTCACCCCGGCACACACCAGTCATCGTCCTCCTGGTGTTCCTCATTCCCTGACACCCACCCCCCACCCCCCACACCAACACCTCACCCCGGCACACACCAGTCATCGTCCTCCTGGTGTTCCTCATTCCCTGACACCCACCCCCCACCCCCCACACCAACACCTCACCCCGGCACACACCAGTCATCGTCCTCCTGGTGTTCCTCATTCCCTGACACCCACCCCCCACCCCCCACACCAACACCTCACCCCGGCACACACCAGTCATCGTCCTCCTGGTGTTCCTCATTCCCTGACACCCACCCCCCACCCCCCACACCAACACCTCACCCCGGCACACACCAGTCATCGTCCTCCTGGTGTTCCTCATTCCCTGACACCATCCCCCCCCCCCCCACATCAACACCTCACCCCGGCACACACCAGCCATCGTCCTCCTGGTGTTCCTCATTCCCTGACACCCCCCCCACACCAACACCTCACCCCGGCACACACCAGTCATCGTCCTCCTGGTGTTCCTCATTCCCTGACACCCACCCCCCACCCCCCACACCAACACCTCACCCCGGCACACACCAGTCATCGTCCTCCTGGTGTTCCTCATTCCCTGACACCCACCCCCCACCCCCCACACCAACACCTCACCCCGGCACACACCAGTCATCGTCCTCCTGGTGTTCCTCATTCCCTGACACCCACCCCCCACCCCCCACACCAACACCTCACCCCGGCACACACCAGTCATCGTCCTCCTGGTGTTCCTCATTCCCTGACACCCACCCCCCACCCCCCACACCAACACCTCACCCCGGCACACACCAGTCATCGTCCTCCTGGTGTTCCTCATTCCCTGACACCATCCCCCCCCCCCACATCAACACCTCACCCCGGCACACACCAGCCATCGTCCTCCTGGTGTTCCTCATTCCCTGACACCCCCCCCACACCAACACCTCACCCCGGCACACACCAGCCATCGTCCTCCTGGTGTTCCTCATTCCCTGACACCATCCCCACACCAACACCTCACCCCGGCACACACCAGCCATCGTCCTCCTGGTGTTCCTCATTCCCTGACACCCCCCCCACACCAACAACTCACCCCGGCACACACCAGCCATTGTCCTCCAGGTGGGCGGCCTGGGAGCTGCAGGCAGTGTAGTGGAAGCTGGCGTTGGCGGTGACGTGGAGGCGGCAGCGGCTGCAGGTGGTGAACTTCATCAGGCAGCGCGGCTCCCGCGCAGTGGTCACCGCCACCAGGTGCACCCCGGGCTGTCCCAGGTGCTCGCCGTTGGGCTCGTGGCCCGGCCGCTTGTCGCACAGGTTCACCTCTGTGGTGGGGGAACAACAAGGGGTGGACAGAAAGAGTAGGAGGAGGGACAATGCCTGACACAGGTCACTTGAGATCAACTGAGAAGGTGGGTCCTGGGCATCAAACCCTCTGGTGGCTGTGCCAAGGACCTCCTTGAATAAATGAACACGTCTGCAAATCTCACATCAGTCTTTCAATTAAAGGTTTAGAATATGTTTAGAATATATATATATATACACATATATATATCATATATATATATATATACATATAGACACATATATCTTTGTGAGTGTGGGTGGGTAGGTGTGCGTGCGGTGGGTGAAAATCTAAAATGAAAACTAAAGTAGACAGACAAAAAGAATCTGTTTCTTTGTTGGTGTTGTTTTTGTTGTGTTTTTTTAGGGGTGGGGGGGGGGTGGAGATGGGTGTTGTTTTTGGGGTTTTTTTTGTTTTTGGGTATGGTTTTTTTTCTCCCAATTCTTTGTCTTCTCACTTTCCATCAATCTGGTTTGATACAAATCTTGTCAACTCACAATTCTGACCTCATCATCACTGTCTGATGGCCCACTTGGATTTAGTTTCCACGGCAACCAATGGCACTAATGACTCAATCTACTATCTTTTTCAAGACTTCAAAACCCAAGCTTTCACTGCAGACATAACAAAACAAAACAAAAAAAAGATTTCACATGGGAAGTGAAGAATAAAGATATTGATCTGTACTGTAGTGTCTGGCCTAAAAGTGAAACAAAACTTGCTGACTAAACCGCCTGGAATGTTGGCCTAGAGGCAACGCGTCTGCCTTGGAAGTCAGAGAATCTGAGCACACAGACTGAATCGCACATTCCCCTACATTTTTCTCCCTCTTCACTAGACCTTGAGTGCTGGTCTGGACGCGTGTCATTCGGTTGAGAAAATAAACTGAGGGTCAGTGTGTAGCATGCACTTAGCACAAGTAAAAGAACCCATGGCAACAAATGGGTTGTCCCTGGCAAAATTCTGTAGAAAAATGCACTTTGACAGGAAAACATATACAACTGCAGGCAGAAAAAGAAAAAGAAAAGAAAGGGCATGGCACTGCACTGCAGCAAAGCACTCTCCCTGGGGAGAGCAGTCTAAATTTCACACAGAGAAATATGTTGTGACAATAAGCAATGATAAAATATGATTCATTTCAGTTCAATTGCTCAGATGAGGTGTCACTTCATTCAGACAAATTCATATACATGATACACCACATCGGCTAAGCAGATGCCTGACCAGCAGCATAACCCAATGCGCTTAGTCTGGCCTTGAAGGGAAAATAAAATAAAAAATAATAAATCAGTAAATAAACAAACAAATAAATGATAAAATGAATCAATTAATCATCAAATGAATAAATAGATAAATAAATAAATCAACATATCTATATATTTTCATTAAAATAACATGAAATACAATACAATATGATGTGATGCAAAGCGATACAATATTATAAGATACAGTGCGAAGCAATAAGATACAGTATAATACAATACAATAAAATACAATACAACACAATACAACACACGGAGAATGCTTACCATCTTTCAGCTGGTACTGGGCAGAAGCGACAGAAACCCCTGGTAACACAGACATAAGAACCCACAGTCAGTAATCTGTAAATCATTTAATTCTTCTGTTCTGCATGCACTTGCCAAACATTTCTGCTTTAGAAACATGTGCTTTAATAATTAAAACTGGCCAAGCAGTCTGGATACTATTACACACCACTGCCCGAAAGACACAGCAATAAAGCAGGTAAAACAACTATCAAGGACAGGCTGGACCAGTGCTTCTTCTGCACCCAAGGTAATGACCATGAAAATAAAGTGTGAAAATTAACTGTTATGTTGATAGACCGTTAAAATACGGTGTGAAAATTAACCGCCATGTTACAGTTAAAATACAGTGGGAAAATTAATTGTTATGTTTAGACCGTTAAAATGTGGTGTGGAAATTAATGGCCGTATGACAGACATTTAAAATACAGTGTGAAAATCAATTGTAATGTTGATAAGACTGTTAAAATATGATGTGAAAATCAACTGCCATGTTCACAGACACTTAAAATACAGTGTGAAAATTAACTGTCCTGTTGACAGACCGTTATAATATGGTGTGAAAATTAACTGCCATGTTTACAGACTACACAAATACAGTGTGGAAACTTACTGCCAAAGTTATGTTAGATGAATGCTTTTTCTGCACTGAATGCTGTGGACCACTGATATACAATGTGAAAATGAACTGTCAAGGGTAATGTTGGATCAATTCATTTCCTGCTTACTTACCTCCTGTCCCCTATGCGCTCTGGCGTATGTGGAATCAAGCACTGATTGTCTACAGACTGTCAGTATACACTGTACATAATCAGACCTACAATAATTACATCAGACCTAATCTAATCAGACCTAGTCTTCTGATTCTCAGCCCAGTGTTGCCAGAAAGCACAGTCACACACAAATGAAAGCCATATATAATTAAATGGTGTCAGTTTTGCCACTATACAAACAGGAAACAGTGAGTAAAAGAGACATGATGTTAATGTTGTGATGGTGATGGTACTGGTGATGTCATTGTTGTTGCTGCTGTTGTTGTTGTTCTTGTTAAACGTATTCATACTCTGTTCACACAGATGGGTGATTTAACCCTTTTAATAAATCAAGTGTGCGTGAGTGACTGTGTGAATCTGTGTCTGTGAACGTGGCTGTCTGTAACTCTGTGTGTGTGTGTGTGTGTGTGTGTGTGGGTGTGTGTGTGTGTGTGCTTGCTTCTGTGTCTCTGTGTGTGTATGTCTGTGTACCTGTGTGTCTGTCAATCTGTTTACTGTGCAATTCATGTGCCAGTAGGTTCATCCATCAATTTTCGGAGAAAACAGTGTGTGTGCAAGTGTGTTTGTATATATGTGCGTGTGCCCATGCTTATGTGTGCCCATGCATGTGTGTGTGTGTGTGCTCTTGCATGTGCATGTATCATTTCATGTGTGAATGCATGTGAGTGCCTATGTGTAATCATATGCATTCACAAGCATCCGCACAGATCTGGTTTTCTGTGCGTGTCATATCAAAAAAACTGGGAATGGGGGTTGTGGGCAATGGAAGGTGGGTGGGAGACAACATATCAACTTATCATATATATATGACGGGCGCAATAGCCGAGTGGTTAAAGCGTTGGACTGTCAATCTGAGGGTCCCGGGTTCGAATCACAGTGACGGCGCCTGGTGGGTAAAGGGTGGAGATTTTTACGGTCTCCCAGGTCAACATATGTGCAGACCTGCTTGTGCCTGAACCCCCTTCGTGTGTATATGCAAGCAGAAGATCAAATATGCACGTTAAAGATCCTGTAATCCATGTCAGTGTTCGGTTGGTTATGGAAACAAGAACATACCCAGCATGCTCACCCCCGAAAACGGAGTATGGCTGCCTACATGGCGGGGTAAAAACGGTCATACACGTAAAAGCCCACTCGTGTGCATACGAGTGAACGCAAAGAAAGAATCATCATCATCATAATTTTCTTCTTGGCTTTCACAAATGTGATAAATGCATGATACCTTGGTCTCTCAGAGGATACACACTGGTCAGGTACCTCTGTCTTCAGCTCTCTAATATACTGATAATAATAACAATACTACTACTGATAATGATAATGATAATAATAACCGATACTTACATAGCACACTATCCAGAAACCTGCACTAGTTGGTGTTTTACTAAACATATGGTTTTATTCATAACACATTACATCAATGTTACATTATATGTATATATATATATATATATATATAGAGAGAGAGAGAGAGAGATATATATATATATATATATATATATATATATATATATATATCAGTGACGCATGACTAAGTTGTCAGTTCTGATCCAAGCCCAATACATACCTGTCAAGACTTGTACAAATGGATTAGGTTTCAGAAATGTGGTAATCATGACATTCACTTTCACAGTACAACTTGTCATGGTTATGATGCTGTGTGCCAAGCAGTGGGCGTCTCTCACACATACAAATGTACAAAGGCTAGCATTTCTATTTTCATATATTGATGTACACATGTACATGCACACACATATACATACATACATACATCCATCCACACACACACACACACACACATAAATGCGTGTGCATGCACACACACACACACACACACACACACAAATGCGTGTGCATGCGCGCACACACACACACACACACACACACACACACACACACACGCACCCACGCGCGCGCACACACACACACACACACACACACACGTGCGCACGCAAACATATCATCATGTACATTTGTTTGCGTACCGATACATGCTTGCACACATGCATAAATGCATGAACGCACATCCATCAACCCATTCTGTCACCAACACCACCACCAACACCACCACCATCACCACCATCACCACCAACACCACCACCACCACCACCACCATCAACACCACCACCACCAACACCACCATCACCACCATCACCATCACCACCACCACCACCACCACCACCACCATCACCACCAACACCACAACCACCACCACCACCATCACCACCAACACCACCACCATCACCACCACCATCAACACCACCACCACCACCACCACCACCATCACCACCAACACCACCACCACCACCACCACCACCATCACCACCATCAACACCACCACCACCAACACCACCACTGCCACCATCAACACCACCATCACCACCATCGCCACCATCACCACCATCACCACCAACACCACCACCACCACCACCACCACCACCATCAACACCACCACCACCAACACCACCACTGCCACCATCAACACCACCACCACCACCATCGCCACCACCACCACCAACACCACCACCACCACCATCACCACCATCACCACCACCAACACCACCTCACACATCACACACCAACAGAGAAGACACCATCATTTGTTAACAGTCTCCCTTTCTGACGCAGATTAAAAACAAAACTCTGTATCTTATCTTTCTTTCTGGTTCTAAATGATTTTCACAAGTACATTATAATAGTATACTCAATATATCATATAACACTGATGATGGCTAAAAAAAAAAGGGGTACAAATTTCTCCAGGGGCCTTTTTTTTTTTTTTTTTTTAACCAGAAACTGCTGACATGTTCATACCTTGTCAGGAAAAACATGATTAAAAATGATTCAAAAATTTTATTTTTTTTTAAATTCATAAATAAAATAAAACAACAACAAAAGTTCACAGAAAAATAAGATGAAGATTCATGTCTCCTGGTTCCATCAGACGCAAGAAAAGAATCTTATCTTTCTGTGATCACAGCAGATAGATATATATATATATATATATATATATATATATATATATACAGACCAGTATTTTCATTCCCCCTCAACTGGACTTTAAATGGTGGTCTGGGAACTAGTCTTTCAGACTGGATGATAAACCCAAGGTCCCACGTGCAACACGCGTTCAATGCACAAAGGGTACTCGCTGCACTACAGAGGGTTGTCCCTGACAACATTCTGCAGAAAAGTCTGCTTCAATAATGAAATGAATACACGTGCAGTTAGAAAAAAAATATAAAAAGAAAAGGGTGGCATGGCACTCTGGTGATTGCCAGGGAAAGCAACATGAATTCCACACACATAAATATGATGTGACGATACAAGGTAAAACAACAACACAACACAACAAAACACAATATGACAACACAACACAATATGACAACACAACACAACAAAACAAAACACAATACGACAACACAATAATGTCCCAAAAGGTCTGTTAGCTCAAACAGACATGCAAGTACCCATGTGAAAGTCCACACACATATGTTCATTCCCAAGTGTGTGAATGTGAGTGTGTTACATGAATGTTTGGGTGAGAGAGCCAGAGGCTGCTAGACTTTTCAAGTGAAAAAGACATAATAATCAATGAACAACAACAAAAAAGAATGAAGATCTGTTCCAGAAACCGGTAAGAATTAAATGAACAGATTTGGCACCTTATTTTATTCTTTTTTAATTTTTTTTTTTTTTTCAAATTATACTCTGATCAATGCACCTGTCAGGAAAAGCAGCACAGACAGCAGAACACTGCACATGGGTAACTGTGACATGTTATGGACTCGGGTACAGGTCTGCTATCATGCCACCGTTGTTATCGCTGAAGATAAAACACCAAGCTCCTGAGTCATCTTCAGCCTGCAACCACAAAGCAAAGAACAGGGTCGTCATCATGGCAAATTTTTATGTCATGGCAAATCTTTCTGTCATCATGGCAAATCTTTCTGTCATCATGGCAAATCTTTCTGTCATCATGGCAAATCTTTCTGTCATCATGGCAAATCTTTCTTTCTGTCATCATGGCAAATCTTTCTTTCTGTCATCATGGCAAATCTTTCTGTCATCATGGCAAATCTTTCTTTCTGTCATCATGGCAAATCTTTCTGTCATCATGGCAAATTTTTATGTCAACATGGCAAATCTTTCTGTCATCATGGCAAATTTTTATGTCATGGCAAATCTTTCTGTCATCATGGCAAATCTTTCTGTCAACATGGCAAATCTTTCTGTCATCATGGCAAATTTTTATGTCATCATGGCAAATCTTTCTGTTATCATGGCAAAATCTTGGCGAATCTTTCTGTCATCATGGCAAATGTTTATGTCATCATGGCAAATTTTTATGTCATCATGGCAAATTTTTATGTCATGGCAAATCTTTCTGTCATCATGGCAAATCTTTCTGTCATCATGGCAAATTTTTATGTCATGGCAAATCTTTCTGTCATCATGGCAAATTTTTATGTCATGGCAAATCTTTCTTTCTGTCATCATGGCAAATCTTTCTTTCTGTCATCATGGCAAATCTTTCTGTCATCATGGCAAATCTTTCTTTCTGTCATCATGGCAAATCTTTCTGTCATTATGGCAAATCTTTCTGTCAACATGGTAAATCTTTCTTTCTGTCATCATGGCAAATTTTTATGTCATGGCAAATCTTTCTGTCATCATGGCAAATCTTTCTGTCAACATGGCAAATCTTTCTGTCATCATGGCAAATTTTTATGTCATCATGGCAAATCTTTCTGTTATCATGGCAAAATCTTGGCGAATCTTTCTGTCATCATGGCAAATGTTTATGTCATCATGGCAAATTTTTATGTCATCATGGCAAATTTTTATGTCATCATGGCAAATCTTTCTTTCTGTCATCATGGCAAATCTTTCTGTCATCATGGCAAATTTTTATGTCATGGCAAATCTTTCTGTCATCATGGCAAATTTTTATGTCATGGCAAATCTTTCTTTCTGTCATCATGGCAAATCTTTCTGTCATGGCAAATCTTTCTGTCAACATGGCAAATGTTTATGTCATCATGGCAAATCTTTCTTTCTGTCATCATGGCAAATCTTTCTGTCATCATGGCAAATCTTTCTGTCAACATGGTAAATCTTTCTTTCTGTCATCATGGCTAATTTTTATATCATCACGGCTAATCTTTCTGTCATCATGGCAAATCTTTTCTGTCATCATGGCAAATCTTTTCTGTCATCATGGCAAATCTTTCTGTCATCACAGCAAATCTTTCTGTCACCATGGCAAATCTTTCTGTCATGGCTAATTTTTATATCATCACGGCTAATCTTTCTGTCATCATGGCAAATCTTTTCTGTCATCATGGCAAATCTTTTCTGTCATCATGGCAAATCTTTCTGTCATCACAGCAAATCTTTCTGTCACCATGGCAAATCTTTCTGTCATCATGGCAAATCTGTCACCATGGCAAATCTTTCTGTCAACATGGCAAATCTTTCTGTCATCATGGCAAATTTTTATGTCATCATGGCAAATCTTTCTGTTATCATGGCAAAATCTTGGCGAATCTTTCTGTCATCATGGCAAATTTTTATGTCATCATGGCAAATTTTTATGTCATCATGGCAAATTTTTATGTCATCATGGCAAATCTTTCTTTCTGTCATCATGGCAAATCTTTCTGTCATCATGGCAAATTTTTATGTCATGGCAAATCTTTCTGTCATCATGGCAAATTTTTATGTCATGGCAAATCTTTCTTTCTGTCATCATGGCAAATCTTTCTGTCATGGCAAATCTTTCTGTCAACATGGCAAATGTTTATGTCATCATGGCAAATCTTTCTTTCTGTCATCATGGCAAATCTTTCTGTCATCATGGCAAATCTTTCTGTCAACATGGTAAATCTTTCTTTCTGTCATCATGGCTAATTTTTATATCATCACGGCTAATCTTTCTGTCATCATGGCAAATCTTTTCTGTCATCATGGCAAATCTTTTCTGTCATCATGGCAAATCTTTCTGTCATCACAGCAAATCTTTCTGTCACCATGGCAAATCTTTCTGTCATCATGGCAAATCTGTCACCATGGCAAATCTTTCTGTCAACATGGCAAATCTTTTCTGTCAACATGGCAAATCTTTCTGTCATCATGGCAAATCTGTCACCATGGCAAATCTTTCTGTCAACATGGCAAATCTTTCTGTCACCACGGCAAATCTGTCACCATGGCAAATCTTTCTGTCACCATGGCAAATCTTTCTGTCACCGTGGCAATTTTTCATGCTATCATGGCAATTTTTTTATGTCATCATGGCAAATCTTGCTGTCATCTTCTCAAATCTTTCTGTCATCGTGGCTAATTTCTATGTCATCATGACAATTTTTTTATGTCACCATGGCAAATCTTTCTGTCATCATGACAATTTGTTTATGTCACCATGGCAAATCTTTCTGTCATCATGGCAAGTCTTTATGTCATCATGGCAAATTTTTATGTCATGGCAAATCTTTCTGTCATCATGGCAAATTTTTATGTCATGGCAAATCTTTCTTTCTGTCATCATGGCAAATCTTTCTTTCTGTCATCATGGCAAATCTTTCTGTCATCATGGCAAATCTTTCTTTCTGTCATCATGGCAAATCTTTCTGTCATTATGGCAAATCTTTCTGTCAACATGGTAAATCTTTCTTTCTGTCATCATGGCAAATTTTTATGTCATGGCAAATCTTTCTGTCATCATGGCAAATCTTTCTGTCAACATGGCAAATTTTTATGTCATCATGGCAAATCTTTCTGTTATCATGGCAAAATCTTGGCGAATCTTTCTGTCATCATGGCAAATGTTTATGTCATCATGGCAAATTTTTATGTCATCATGGCAAATTTTTATGTCATCATGGCAAATCTTTCTTTCTGTCATCATGGCAAATCTTTCTGTCATCATGGCAAATTTTTATGTCATGGCAAATCTTTCTGTCATCATGGCAAATTTTTATGTCATGGCAAATCTTTCTTTCTGTCATCATGGCAAATCTTTCTGTCATGGCAAATCTTTCTGTCAACATGGCAAATGTTTATGTCATCATGGCAAATCTTTCTTTCTGTCATCATGGCAAATCTTTCTGTCATCATGGCAAATCTTTCTGTCAACATGGTAAATCTTTCTTTCTGTCATCATGGCTAATTTTTATATCATCACGGCTAATCTTTCTGTCATCATGGCAAATCTTTTCTGTCATCATGGCAAATCTTTTCTGTCATCATGGCAAATCTTTCTGTCATCACAGCAAATCTTTCTGTCACCATGGCAAATCTTTCTGTCATCATGGCAAATCTGTCACCATGGCAAATCTTTCTGTCAACATGGCAAATCTTTCTGTCATCATGGCAAATTTTTATGTCATCATGGCAAATCTTTCTGTTATCATGGCAAAATCTTGGCGAATCTTTCTGTCATCATGGCAAATTTTTATGTCATCATGGCAAATTTTTATGTCATCATGGCAAATTTTTATGTCATCATGGCAAATCTTTCTTTCTGTCATCATGGCAAATCTTTCTGTCATCATGGCAAATTTTTATGTCATGGCAAATCTTTCTGTCATCATGGCAAATTTTTATGTCATGGCAAATCTTTCTTTCTGTCATCATGGCAAATCTTTCTGTCATGGCAAATCTTTCTGTCAACATGGCAAATGTTTATGTCATCATGGCAAATCTTTCTTTCTGTCATCATGGCAAATCTTTCTGTCATCATGGCAAATCTTTCTGTCAACATGGTAAATCTTTCTTTCTGTCATCATGGCTAATTTTTATATCATCACGGCTAATCTTTCTGTCATCATGGCAAATCTTTTCTGTCATCATGGCAAATCTTTTCTGTCATCATGGCAAATCTTTCTGTCATCACAGCAAATCTTTCTGTCACCATGGCAAATCTTTCTGTCATCATGGCAAATCTGTCACCATGGCAAATCTTTCTGTCAACATGGCAAATCTTTTCTGTCAACATGGCAAATCTTTCTGTCATCATGGCAAATCTGTCACCATGGCAAATCTTTCTGTCAACATGGCAAATCTTTCTGTCACCATGGCAAATCTGTCACCATGGCAAATCTTTCTGTCACCATGGCAAATCTTTCTGTCACCGTGGCAATTTTTCATGCTATCATGGCAATTTTTTTATGTCATCATGGCAAATCTTGCTGTCATCTTCTCAAATCTTTCTGTCATCATGGCTAATTTCTATGTCATCATGACAATTTTTTTATGTCACCATGGCAAATCTTTCTGTCATCATGACAATTTTTTTATGTCACCATGGCAAATCTTTCTGTCATCATGGCAAGTCTTTATGTCATTGTGACAAGTCTTTATGTCACTGTGCCAATTTTTGTCAACATGGCAAATTCTTAAATCAACATCAAGACATACGCTGTCTTGATGGCATATCTTTATAAAATTATATCATGGCAAATCTTCCTGTCATGACAAATCTTGCTGCCATCATGGCAATGTCATCATGACAAATCTGTCATTATAGCAAATATTTCTGTCATCATAGCAAATACTTCTGTCATCATGGCAAATATTTCTGTCATCATAGCAAATACTTCTGTCATCATGTCAAATATTTCTTTTATAATGGCAATGTCATCATGACTAATCTGTCATTTTGGCAAATCAGTCATTATGGAAATTTGTTCTGTCATAATGGCAAATTTTTGCCATCAAAGTAAATTTTTGTCACCATAGCAAATCTTTCTGTCATCATGGCAATGTCATCATGACAAATCTTTCATTAGTAATGTCAGCGACATTACCTACACAGTTAAAAAGGATGAGACCAAGAAGAAGAATTCTAAGTGTGTGTGTGTGTGCGTGCGCACGCATGTGCATGCATGTGCAGGCATCTGTATAGGCACTGTGTGTGTCAGTATGCATAAATATTCAAATATGAACACATCAATCCATTTCAGTTTTCATGCTGCTCGTGTTCGGATACTTTTCTGTTAACACATGTGTTTAACCCTCACATGTCAAGACAGTATGAAAAGCTATGCAAATCTGATAAAAAGAGACATGTATACTTTTCCACAGCCCAGTATTTGTATTCCTGGGGAAGTGTGTTGACTTTTCCATACTAACTTATTAGTGTTCCCAAGAACATAATTATGCTAACATCTTCTCTAGTGGCTCTGGAAGGGTGAACATGAAGCACAAAGACAACAACTACAAAAAAATGGAATACTGACTGGTACAGATCATTGCTCATACTTGTTACAAACCTGCCTGGGTTAACTCTTTCCATACGAACAGCGAAAGAGACGACATTAACAGCATTTCACCCCAATTACCATCATCAAAATATTGCAAGCGGAAGGCTCCTATACTGAAGACGTGAATGTTGACAAAGAATACCACAATTCTGACGACGGAAGCTAAAGGTTGGGTCATTCAGACACCCACTGGACATCCGAGGGGTCTGTGTAGAGGAGAAGAGAGGACTGGCTGTACTGAGTGAGTTAAAAAGAAAAAGATTTTAAACTAAAAACAATAAAATAAAAATAAAAATAAAAACAACAACAATTCACTGAACACACTGGTCTAAGTGTTTCCGGATTTTGTGCGCTAAAACGGTCTATTTCATTTCCAGTGTAATTCAGTGTACTGAAAACCAAAATACTTCCATCTGCCTTTCAAAACTCTGTAACTTTTTCAAACAGGCAAATCAGTCTGTGTCAACACGCTTTTCCCTCCTCTTTTCAAAGCACCAGTGACCACCTTGCCTAGTGCACAGGACTGAGGAGTGGTGCAAGTTTGACAGGCACCCAAACCCCAGTGGAGAGGGCGTCAGTGACTTTTGTCAAACAGTATCCTCAGTCATAAAACCGCTAAAAACCACTATGAGAAAAATGAAAAATGGTGGAGGTGGAAAAAAACATGAAAGAAAAAAGTAAAATATGTTTCAATCTATTCTTTGAACTATTTGGCCACATAACATTTTAAACTATAGACCTTTCTTACTTGGAGTCACAGGGAAGGCGCTATATAGATGCACATTATTACTGTTATTGCTGTTATTGATATTACTATCTAAGCATCTTCAGATTATGCCCTGTCAACAACTCCCCACTGCAAACAAAAAGAGACAATCTGTTAAGCCATGTCTGTTTAGGACATCTTCTTTTGGTGTCAGTTCTTTTTCAAGGATGGGATTGGCTTGAAGAGAGGAGAGAGGGGGTGGTTTTAATGCACAGCTAGTTCTGCACCACACCAACAGAAGCAAACAGAAATACTGGACTAACCAGTCCATTTGTTTTTTTCTCTGTGTGTGTGGGTGTGTGTGTGTCTGTGTGGCAGTGTGGCTGTGTGTGTCTGTGCCTGTGTGCATGAGTGTGTGTGTGTGTGTGTGTGTGTGTGTGTGTGTGTTTGCAGCCACATAATATAAAAACTGCGTGCGACAAGGAACACATGCAAGTGATGATGTCCCTGTGATGAGTACCAAAGCTGACCCCTTCCTCTGCATAGCTGTGCAGATTTGTAAAATGTGTATGTTACATATATACATGTATAGATGGATAGACAGACAGACAGACTGACGGACGGATAGATAGATGGATGGATGGGTGGGTGGAATGAAGGATGGATGGATGGATAGATAGGTACTGTGGATCCATATCTGAACAAACACAGGTAGCTTCATTCATAGCTGTGTGCATGCTGGGCCAACCTATGAGCTGAAACAAGACCTGTAGATATGCAACACACACAACACAGACACACATAAACACACAGGCAGACACACACACACAGACACACACACACACACACACACACACACACACACACACCTCAGGAGCAGTAACTACACACTATTTTACTATTTTTTATTATAAACTCATTACTTGGTGCACAACATGACAAGATGGATCAAAACTCAGAATGTGACAGACTAAAAGGAGAAATTTGGCCAAACAGAGCAAACCATAGGCCTAGTTTGCATCAGTTTGACATGGTACAGTATATGACACCAAAAGAATACTTTACATGAGAATAAAGACGGGCAGTGAACCTCCCCCTGCCCCCCACCCTCTCCACTCCCCCCCACCCCAGCAACAAGCCCATGTGGAAATCAAAAGTCTAGAGAATAAGAACATGAGAGTCTGAGGCTATTCACACTTCCAAGAACAGATCTGGTGGAGTGGTGGCCTAGTGGTAACATATCTGCCTAGGCAGCGAGAGAGTCTGAGAGCACGGGATCAAATCTCACACTCTCCAGAATTTTCTTCCCCTCCACTACACCTTGAGTGGTGGTCTGCATGCTGGTCATTCGGATAAGACGATTAACTGAGGTCCCATATGCAGCGTGCACTTAGCGTATGTAAAAGAACCCACAGCAACAAAAGAGTTGTCCCAGGCAAAATTCTGTTGAAAAATCCACTCTGACAGTAAAATAAATACACATGCAGATGAAAAAAAAAAGAAGAAAAAAATATGGGTGGTGCTGCACTGTAGTGACACACCTCCCTGGGGAGGGCAGCCTGAATTTCATACAGACCAATCTGTTCAGACAAAAAAGTAATACAATACAATCTGCTCTCTGACGTTTGCCCAAAATGTCATCGATTGAACCTCCTCTGACATCTTCCCCACACATCCAAATCATTTTGCCCCTATCAACTTATCTAATGTCACAAAGGTTTGTTTCAGGTCTTATTGTTTATACTGTAACAGCCCAGCCACCTGTGGAGGCTATATCTGGGATAAAAGCATGCCAGAAAATAAAACTATGGGGCCATATCTGGGATAAAACACACCAGAAAACAAAACCACACGACCATATTATCTGGGATTTTTTTTTTTAATTTTTTTTTTAATATATAAATAAAACACTCAAAACTAAGCTTACCTCATCACCGATTCAAAACCAAGCTTGCCTTAACCAACACAATAATCAAACACAATGGGAAACAAAATCTCCTCTTTTAAACGACTTAGCAAAAGACAGACAAAAGCCTCACTCGGTCTCAGTCATGCTGCATGAATGATTTGTTCTCTTTTCCTTCTACTTGTTCTTCACAGTGATCATCTTTTCTTTTCCTTTTCTTCTTTTTTTTTTCACTTTTCCTTCTGCTTCACAGTTATAACTGCAAAGTCATCGGATGAGAAGTCCCAAGGAAGACGACCCATACAACAGACAGACATGACAGGACTGAGGGAGGAGGATAAACAGTGGACTCTGCTGGTCACAGGGCGACTGAGAGAGCAGAGGCACATGAAATCCTTCATCAGGCTGACATTGAGACATGGCAACCCTCCCATTCATCACTGTCCCTTTGTTGTGTAGTGTGAGCCAATGGGAGTGATGCATGTGGCATGGGGTTTTGTTGTAGGCAATTTGGGGAAAGGAGTGGGGATGGGAAGAAATGAGTGGCGAGCTGGGGGGGGGGGGGGGGGATTTGGGCAGGTGACAAGGTGAGAAGAACCAGGAAGAAAAGCTAAAAAAAAAAAGGGGGGGTGTGCCTGTGGGTGTATAAATGTGTGTGTGTGTGTGTGTGTGTGTGTGCACGCACGCATGTGTGTGCACATACACCCGTTTACGCTCATGTGCATACATGTGTGTGTTCATAGCAATACACTGCGTGCAGATACATACATCAGTGTTTGCTTGCAAGTAAATTCATATTACCAGAAGTGCACTAATGCATAAATTTATGTTACAAATTTACACACATTTCATCCTTGTTTATTTTCAACTTGGATTTTTATTTTCCTTGGAACTGAGTCAAACAAAATAATGTACTAATCCAACAATGACAATCAACTAAAACTGTGGAAGGTATTGCTGATCAATGACAGATGACATATCTCTACAATATAACACGTTAGAAAACAAGCTAAAACGTTTGGGCTTGTTGGTTTTTTTAAATGAATAGGAAAAGAGAACACCTCTAGAACTGTGACACGCGCTGCAATACTCTCACCATCAACCAGTTCGATCTGCAGGTGTCTGGAGCCAACTGAAATCTATAAAAATTACAAAATGGATTTCAAAGCTCATGGATGTCTTCGTTCCAAAACATGGTGGTAGGGCCTAAGTGGTAATATGTCTGCCTACAAAGTGAAAAATCTGTGATCAAATCCCACACTTACCAGCTTCCCCCCCCCACCCCCCTCCAGTAAATCTCTAGAGGTGGTCTGGATGCTAGCCTCATCATTTGGATGAGACAAGAACCTAAGTCCTGTGTTTAGCATGGACTTTGCGCACATTATAAATCATGTAGCAACAAAAGGGTGGTCCCTGGCAAAATTCAGAAGAAAAATCCAATCTAGAATACTTGAGCGTGTGCTTGATTGAAAACCTGACTGAATGAGATAGGAAATGAATGATGAGTGCCTAAAGGCAGCTGTCAGTCGGCTCTACCCAGGAAGGCAGCCTGCTATGCAAATGATTGAAGTGCCTAGAGTTTGTTCTCTGACCAAGGTATATTACTATTTAAGTATCAGTTATAATGAAATAAACAACCTTTGCATAAGGCTTTTGCAAAGCTGGTGGCCTTTAACAGACACAAGATAATCACTCTAAAGGATAAAATTAATGAACTTGGATCCAAAGCAACTGTGTTACTGCCCCTGATGGAGCACTTTCCTCGAGACGAGAATGACAACTGCCTGCATGAGTAAAAATGTCCTTCAAAAAAGTGACTTCAATTGTCATATGAACTTGCACACACACACACACACACACACACAGAGACAGATAGATAGATAGAGTACCCGGTAGATAGATAGGATAGATAGACTGATGACAGATCGATAGATATACTGAGAATTTCACTCTCTCAAAACATATAAAAGAACCTGATGAAGCCTCCTTTCCACTTCTCTTTCCATTTTTTATGTCAGGCAAAGTTAGAAAATGGATTCCTCTATTTCCTGAAACTTTACTAAACTAAAATCCAAACCAGACCAAATCAAGATTCAAAATTTTGAATAAAACATGTTTATTTTAATAACTTGAAAACTAACAAAATAAAAAGAAATGATAAATGAAACTAAAATGAAACAAAATAAAACATAAAGACACCGTAAAAAGCATATAGCAGCAAATTCAGAAACTGCCCCAGGAGTTCAGATTTTTTTTTTTTTTGGTTTTCTTGTTCTTCCCTACATTTCTTCTTGTTTTCACCAACGAGGAAGGGTAGGCAGAAAAAAAGCAGGAACTGAGGAAGACAGTCAGTCCAAACAGGGAGATAACAACCCTCACTCAGTCTCAGGTCCTGGCCGTCAAACTTTTGGGAGGGGGGGGGGGGGGGGGGGGGGGGGGCTGGTGTGAGGTAGGGGGTGGGGGGGGGGGGGACTGGTGTGTTTTGAAACAGGATGGGGTGAGAGAGCAGGTGGGTCATCTAACACTGTCCAGAGGAAAACACACACACACACACACTGGGACAGGTTCAGTTACCAACTTAAGAAGGAATGTTACACATGGAGTCCGGAGTCTGTCCTCTTCCATCAAAACTGAGGAGGCTTGAGGGGGTGGAGGGAGTGGGGGAGGAGGGGGGCCGGGGGGGGGGTAGCTGACTTGTTTGTTAACAGGAAAGGGGGATGTCAGGTCACCTGTTCCCTCCCTCCTCCCTCCACTGTCCCCTTACCTCATGCTCCTTCTCCCACCAACTCTCCCCTCAGGGGGAAACCTGTCCTGAATCAGTGAATATGTGTGTGTGTGTGTGTGTGTGTGTGTGTGTGTGACAGACAGACAGACAGACAGGCAGACATGCAAAGAGACAGAGAGAGACAGAGACACACAAGAGACACAGAGAGAGAGAGACCAAGACAGAGAGAGACCGACAGAGAGAGAGACAGACAGAGAGAGACACACAAACAGACACAGACACAGACAGAGAGACAGACAGAGAAAGAGAGAGAAAGGGAGAGAGATAGACAGACACTGACACAGGTTTAATTGTGAAGGCTACCAGTCAATACACAAAAGGGAGGGGCGATACATGGCGCAAGTCACAGAAATGCATGTACTACTTTACTAAGCCAAACAAAATAGCATGTATTGTACATGAATAATTAATGACAAGATGATTAATATGACTATAAACTGTGAGAAAGAGGGAGAGAGAGTGTGTGCATGTGTGTGAGAGTAAGTGTGTGTGAATGTATGTGTGTGTGTGTGTATGTGTGTGTGTTTGTGTACGTGCATGTGTGTGTGTGCCACAGTATGTGTGTGTGTGTGTGTGTGTGTGTGTGTGTGTGTGTGTGTGTGTGTGTGTGTGTGTGTGTGTGTGTGTGTGTGTGTGTGTGTGTGTGTGTGTGTGTGTGTGTGTGTGTGCCACAGTATGTGTGTGTGTGTGTGCATGTGTACATGTGTGTGTGTGTGTGCATGTGTGTGTGTCTGTGCATGTGTGTGTGTGTGTGTGTGTGCGTAAGAGAGAGAAAGAAGAGGGTGTGTGTGTGTACATGTGTGTGTGTGTGTGTGTGTGTGTGTGCATGTGTGTGTGTGCATGTGTGTGTGTGCGTGCGTGTGTACATGTGTGCGTGCGTGTGTACATGTGTGCATGTGAGTGTGCATGTGTGTGTATGTATGTGTGTGTGTGTGTGTATCTGTGCATGTGTGTGTGTGTGTGTGTGTGCGTAAGAGAGAGAGATAAAGAGAGAGAGGGTATTTGTGTATTTGTGTGTCTATGTGTTTGAGTGTGTGTGTTAGGGTGTGTGTCTCTGTGTGTCCATAAGTGTGTGTGTGTATCTGTATGTGTGTGTGCATGTGTGTGCGTTCGTGCTTGTGTGCGCATGTGGGTGTATCTGTATGTGTGTGCACATGTGTGTGTGTGTGTGTGTGTGTGTGCATGTATGGAGGACAGCAATGGAAGGGGGCTGGGGAGTAGAAGGGAGGGTAAGAGAGGGTAGGTGTGTGGGTGCGCGGGTTTTGGGGTGGGGGGTGCTTTTCACCTGCGTGTTGAAGCATCCTTTGTGTGGAAGCCAGGTGACATAACACACACTGTTCTGGTCTAAGGGTGTGAAGTGACTTGTCAATAGTACAGTTCATCTGGTCATGGCAAATACCACTTTCCCTCTGTCTGTCTGTTCTCTTTGTCTCTCTTCTATCTGTCTTTCTCTCTTGCTATGTGTGTCTCTCTCGTCACTGAAGAACATTTGAAGCATAGCTGCACCATCTCTCTTGTTCGCTTTGTGTTTAATTGAGAATGGCTCCACAGTGAATGGAGGATGAAAAGTCATCTGTTTACAGTAATGGGGGTTCACTTTTCTCACACAATGCCTTTCTTTCCACGCACACTTTTTCCACTGATCTTTTTTCTTTTTTTTTTAAACTTTCACTTTGTTTTAAATAGTGAAAGAGTCATTACTAAATCAATCAATTATTGTAAGAAGATATGCAACAGCAGCAGCATCTTCCTCAAAATCAGCTTAAGTCAAAATTCTATGATTTCATCATTATTATCTACCTACAATCTTTTTTACATTCCATACATATGGAAATATAAACCACTGTATTAAGTCATATCTCTGTCCCTCTCCGTTTACTTGAAATAATTATGGAGTAAAGATATGAAAAAGATGAAAACGATAAACCAGGAAACAGGACTGCAGTCCCAAAACTCCCTTCTCCCCACCTTGCAGGCTGTGCAGAGTTGCTTGGCACCATAGCATGCGCAGTAATCCATGCACTGCCTCACGTCATCACAAACCTCTGTTTACCTCATGGTCTGCGCAAATGCCAGCAGGCATTTCCTAGGCTTCAGTTTATGACTGTGCAATGCAGCTTGACAAAGCACTTAACCCATTTCATGAGATATCAACAAGGACTTCCCTATCACTTAGACCTTAGCACCACAATGACTGCCAGTATACATTCTGTCAAGCACAACTGCCAAGTGGTTTAGAGTGTTGAATTTCTATTGCACAGCTCTACTACAATGTCCATGGCTAAGAACTTGCCCATATCTGGTGGGTTACTAAAGCATGGGGATTTTTACCCCACTGTCTCCCATGTCAACATTTAGTGCAGACCTGCAATGTGCCTTATAATTCTTTTGTGTGTATTCTTAAGAACACAAATACACTCACAACCATACATGCAAAGTGAAGATCCTGCAGAACATGACAGCATTTGACATGTCAAGTCAACATGAGCACACCCACCATGCACCAACTCCCAGAGCACACCATGGTAACAACAGTGACGCATGTAAAAGCCTGCTTGCACTTTCAGAGTTGCAGCCCATGAACATAAGAAGAAAAACCTGAAATATTCCATAGTAAAATACTATTACTACTGCTACAAATAATAATAATTACACGTGATGTCTACAATCACTAGTATGTTTGACAAGACATTAATTATAATTCCTTCCTAATATTGACTAATATAGTAATAATGATAAGAAAACAACAACAATAATATCATAATCAAACCATAATAATCATAACAATAAAAAATATTCATATTCATATTCCATTCACCCTACCGCTCCAAGCACAATGTATGTGTGTAGATGTGTGTATGTAGACATATACAATATTAATGTATCAGTGTCAGTTTCTCAAGGTGTCACTGTGTTTGGATAAATACAAATCCATATGCTACACCACATCTGCTAGGCAGATGCCTGACTAGCATCTTAACCCAGTGCACTTCATCAGGCCTTGAGTGGATGCATACATATTTGTATACCAGTCAGAGTGGATTTCTTCCACAAGAATCTTGCAAGAGAACAACTCTCTCGTTGCCATGGTTTCTTTTCCAGTGCATCAATTGCAAGCTGCACACAGGACCTCGATTTATTGCCTCAGGACCTCGATTTATTGCCTCATCCAAATGAATTTTCACTCAGTTTGATTTTCCAGTCAAACTTGGGTGAAAGGGCATACATACATGTATGTGTGTGTGTGTGTGTGTGTGTGTGTGTGTGTGTGTGTGTGTGTATTACTATACATGCATACCAATAGGCTTAGATAGATAGATAAACATATGAATCACTAGGTATATATATATATATATATATATATATATATATGAATCACTATCACAGTATCATTATATTATATGTGTATGTGTGTGTGTCTAGGTATCACAAGCACGCAACACACACACACACACACACATAGATATATGTATGAGTACACACACACACACACACACACACACACACACACGATTGTTTTTCTATCTATCTACCTGTGTGTGGGTGTGTGTGTGCCTGTGTCTGTGTGTGCCTCTTTCTGTGTGTTGTCTTGCACTTTGTCGACACGCTAAGATGTGATTGCGAAAGTGGGAAGCACGGATGTGAACAAACAAAACACCCATAACATCTAAAGTAATAATATGTGTTGTTGGTCATTGCTTTGCCTCATATTTGAGAAATATTACCTGGCTGCATGTTCTATGTGTCTGGCAATTTAGTCTCTCCCTAAATCTAACTACGCGTCGAAAAACGTCCTTCATCGTCCAAGAAAACACGGACTCGATCGGAAATATCCGGGTTTAGTTCTGGGCCGAGTTGGCAACGTGACAAACTACAACAAAACAACAGGTAGTCGATTTCCGTTGCATTATCGTGTAAACTATTACACTCTTCTCACTTTTACGTATCGTAAGCAAACACAACCTTTTATCGTTGGACATTTTCAACAACAACAAAATACAAACCGATGGCTCACCTGGGCACTTTACCCTCAACACACCTTTCAGTTTCTGCTTGGGCGTTATCCTTTTTTACCGAAATGTACAGGAATATGCGGATACCTCTTTTTGCGCGTGCACTGCACGCGTGTGAATGGACACGCGCATACGAGTTTCAGTCCGGCTGAGGATGTAAAGGGGAAATGGTCTCTTTTTTATGACAATGATAATAGTAACTGGACATTTAACAGCGCTTTCCTCAGTCACTGCACTGACAAAGCGCTTCGTTTACAATCCACACCGCCGACGGCATTAAGTCAGTGAGACACATACAGTACTACGAATCAAAATCACTAATCAACTCACAATCATGCAAATAAACACACACACACACACACACATATATATATATATATATATATATATGCGCATACAAATTTCTATGTCACTGTACAATACATATATACATAATACATACATTCATCAGTGTACACTACTAATACTGACATACATACATGCCGCACTGGCATGCATCGTCACGTGCATGCATACATACATACATACGGCATACATACATACATATCGTCAGAACACTAGTGCATGCATCCATACATACATAATGTAGGTAGGTCCGGCTGCTGTGTAATCAGTGCTGTTTAATTCAGTCATGGCTGACGGATCGTATTTTTATCACTTTTCAAGCTCACTTCGTCCTAGCACTGAAGCGCAATACTGCATACATCGAGCTGAAAGATATATCAGAAATTAAAACCACCTTTGTTCGTTCCTGTAAATATTTCTTTTTTTGTGTGTGTAAGACAGTCAGGTGAGTGAAACTGATCGCCCGAAGTGGAGTATCCTTCGCTCTTCAAAACGCAGCGCGGTAAACAAGTTTGCCGACGTCAGCTTCTAGTCTGAGAGGGTTGGTGACAAAAATAACCTGGTTACAGTACGGACATTGTTCCTAACAATCAATCGAATTAAGAGACCTATCAAATAAAAGATTACGTTCACTACTTTTACGTGGGCTAAGTTTCCAGTTGATATATTTTACCTTTTAGTCGATATTAAAAAATAAAAATAAAAAAAAAATTAATTTAAAAAAAACGTGGCTCAAAATTTACCTATTTTTCTTGACACTCTACTGAGCTTCCAGACGAAATAAATCTTTTAGTCAAATTTTTTAGCCAAACTCACCACTGAAAAAATATTTCAATCTTTCATCTTTAAAATGTTCTATAAAATGACCGGAAAGCTTTCAAGTTAAGGAGCAGCGTCCGTGGGTTAAGGAAAAAGCGGAGACCTCGTATTTTTCAAGTTATGCCACTGCGGGATCAATTAGATCTAATTTTAGATCTGAGGTTTCAATGGCCCGGCATCGTGGAAGTCTTGTCGCAGAGCTCAATGTAGTTGAGGTTTTGATTCAAATACGGGGGGAATTTTTTTAAATTTGGAAACCAACTTTACATGACTTATTTTAGTGAGCATTTTGAATGATAGGTTTCATAATTTTAGTTAATATCATCGTTTTCTGTTGTGAAATAATTTTCTTTCCGACAATGAAAGTCAGTCAAGAACTCCGTCAAAATAGCAGACGAATTGTTCAGTGAGAAGTCCAGTTGGTCTTGTTCAACTTTGTGATCGCACAACATTTAATCATAGTCTAACTCTGTTTTATTACTCCTGTTTTAATTCTCTCTCTCTCTCTCTCTCTCTCTCACCTATATATATATATATATATATATATATATATATATATATATGTTAAAGAGAGAGCGGAGAGTATACATCACATACACGTAAACACACACACACACACACACACACACACATATATATATATATATAGAGAGAGAGAGAGAGAGAGAGCGAAGAAAACCTAATCAAAATAACACTACCAGGGGTAGGCTACATTTTATGCTGTATTGTAAGACTGTTGTTTCCTTTCAACCTTTTTATACTTCAGCACTGATACGGAGCATGCATTGGTTCAGCTGCTGGATGTCTGTTGGCTACTTTAGAGCTGGTACGGTCAGCTGTGCTGATACATAGTTAATGCTGATGTATGAACAAGAAAACAATTACATAAAGTGATGCATACATATTGATTTTAACACACACACACACACACACACACACACACACACACACACACACACACACACAAATCCTGAAAAATAGTAAAAGGAGAATCATTTTTAGCATTAATGGAGCACATTATCCCCGATCGTCTTGAATAAAGCTTATTTTTCATATAATCTTATCAAAAGCTGGTGTGTCAGGTCAGATAGATATATCTGCAACTGGTAACCTGGATCCCAGTACTACCTGTCACAGGGTCGGATTGCTGGCGACTAAACCAGCACCCCCACCAGTCCTCTCAGGAGGATGGTGAGGAGGGTGGCCAGACACCCTGGTGGAATTAAATGACCCATCAAAGGGCGCCAGCTCTGGAGAGCTACCTGCGGCCACCTAGCTAAGGGAGTAAACCCTGACAAAAAATCCGGTGTGGGGCCCCTAAGGCGGTTGGATGGCAAACTTTGTCACTTTCCGGCAGCTCCTGCGGCCGCGTTGGCACCAAAACGTAACAGCCTTGCTGTTCCTTTGGATCTGTCAGCGAGGTGGAGAGGGGGGACAAGCTGCATGGGCAACAGCCTGTCTTCCATATTACATTGCCCAGGCTTATATCCGTCCATCCATCCACAAACACCTTGCACCTAAAACCTGGAGGGGACACTCTAGCTTCGCTACTAGCACTAGCGTCGGAACAACACGTGAAGCAACAGTTACCGGTTATAAGTAAGCGCTCAATTGGCGTAGAGCCGACGCCAATGATTGCTTCTGACGGTGGAAGGAACCCTCGCGTCCCACTGGACAGCTACCGCCCGCCCAAGCTGGGCAGCCCCCAGCCAGTTAGGTGCTGTCCCGCCACGACCTGCCTTCTTCTATGGGTGTATGAAGATTAGGAGAATATCCGACAAGCAGGTCGTTAATTTCCGCACCAGGCAAAAAGAAAACTTCAAGAAACGGATCAACAATGAAACTGGCCTGATGGAATGTCCGGACAATGATGCCTGAGCTCTCCCAAGATCTGCAAGACATCAGCGACGCCAGAAAGACGGCCATCATAAACAGCGAGCTGAAGAGACTAAATGTGGACATTGCCACTCTGCAGGAAACACGGCTGGCTGACTCAGGAACACTAAAGGAGAGGGACTACACCTGCTTCTGGCAAGGAAAGAGTTGATGCCCCAAGAGAGTACGGAGGTAAGCTTTGCAGTCAGGAACAGCCTGCTGAACATGATCGAACCAGGCAGCGGCGGTTCAGAACGACTGTTGACTCTCCGCCTCAACACCTCCGATGGCTTTGTCACTCTCGTCAGCGCATATGCTCCAACACTGTCCACTTCTCCAGACGCCAAGGATGAGTTCTACGAAAATCTCGCATCAACCATAAGGAACATCCCCAGGACAGAACAACTTGTTCTCCTGGGCGACTTCAATGCCAGAGTGGGTGCAGACAAAGATTCGTGGCCCTCCTGTCTCGGCTTCTTTGGAGTGGGGAAAATGAATGAGAATGGACAGCGACTACTTGAGTTTTGTACCTGCCATGAACTGTGCATCGCCAACTCCTTCTTCAAGACGAAGCCCCAACACAAAGTCTCCTGGAGGCACTCGCGCTCAAAACATTGGCACCAGCTGGATCTGATCCTAGTAAGACGAGCTGCCATCAGAAACCGTCTCCACACTCGCTCTTACAACAGCGCAAACTGCGACACGGAGCACTCTCTGGTATGCTGCAAGATCAGACTGCAACCAAAGAAGCTCCACTGCTCAAAGAAACAAGGGAACTCTCGCATTGACGTCAGCAAGATGTCTCAGCCAGACCTTGTAGAACAGTTCGAAGAGGCCTTTGAGGGAGAATTCAATGCATTGCAGCCCAGAGACTGCCATAGAAAGATGGGAAACGCTACAAGACACCATGCACCGCATTGCTATGGCTACCTTTGGGAAGAAAACCGCGAAGTCCCACGACTGGTTTGAGGCCAAATCATCAGAGATGACTCCCAGTATTGAGGACAAGCGCGCTGCACTCGCTGAGTACAAACGGTCACCCAGTGAGAAGAACCTGCAAATCCTCAGGGCCGCCAGGAGTAAGGTTCAGTTTAATGCCAGGTGATGTGCAAATGAGAACTGGGCAGAGCTCAGCGAAGAGATACGGAATGCTGCTGAAAGAGGCAACATCCGAGGGATGCATGATGGTATCAAGAAGGCACTGGGACCAACACAGAGCAAGACTGCCCCCCTCAAATCCTCCACTGGGGAAGTAATCAACGGTCCTAGCCAGCAGATGGAGAGATGGGCGGAACACTACTCCGACCTCTACTCCACAGAAAACATTGTGTCCAACTCAGCCCTCGATGCCATCAAGTGCATGCCGGTCATGGAAGAACTTGACGCAGAGCCAACTGAGGACGAACTCAGCAAGGCCATTAACAGCCTGACATCAGGCAAGGTACTTGGCAGTGACGGAATTCCCCCAGACCTCATTAAACACTGCAAGACAACTCTTCTGCATCCTCTGCACACAGTCCTCTGTCAGTGCTGGAATGAGGGAGCTGTACCGCAGGACATGAGGGACGCCAAGATTATCACCCTCTACAAAAACAAGGGTGAAAGGAGCAACTGCAACAACTACTGAGGCATCTCACTTCTCAGCATTGTAGGCAAAGTCTATGCTCGGGTCCTCCTACTTCGCCTTCAGAAACTGGCCGAACGCGTTTACCCGGAATCACAGTGCGGTTTCCGAGCAGAGAGATCCACGGTAGATATGATCTTCTCCCTTCGCCAAATCCAGAAAAAGTGCATAGAGCAGAGGATGCCCCTGTATGTCGCATTCATTGACCTCACCAAGGCCTTTGACCTAGTCAGCAGAGACGGCCTTTTCAGGGCTCTTCAAAAGATTGGCTGTCCCCCCCCCCCCTCCTCCCCCAAACTGCACAGCTTGATTGAGTCCTTCCACTCCAACATGAAAGGGACAGTGCAGTTTAATAGTAACCTCTCCAAGCCCTTCGACGTACGCAGCGGTGTCAAGCAAGGCTGTGTCCTCGCCCCCACTCTGTTTGGAATCTTCTTTGCTCTTCTCCTGAGACATGCATTCAGCACAGCGCAAGAAGGGATCTATCTGTGTACCAGATCAGATGGCAGGCTCTTCAATCTCGCCCGCCTCAGAGCATAGACAAAAGTCTGCGAAGCCCTCATCAGAGACATGTTCTTTGCTGACGATGCCGCAGTTGTGACCCACACCCAGCGGGACTTGCAGTCACTAATGGACCGCTTCTCCCAGGCCTGCAAAGATTTCGGTCTGAAGATGGCCAAGACACGCCATCTCCACCAGCCATCACCATTGATGACTACGAGCTTGAAGCCATCCATCAATTCACTTACCTTGGGTCCACCATCACCAACAACCTCTCCCTTGACACCGAGATCGACAAGAGGATCGGGAAGGCAGCCACAACGCTAGCCTACCTCACACAAAGAGTGTGGACAAATCCCAAGCTGACCACGAAGACAAGGATGGCTGTATACAACGCCTGCGTCCTCAGCACCTTTCTGTATGGCAGTGAGGCGTGGACCACACATGCTTGTCAGGAGAAAAGGCTCAATACATTCCACCTGAGAAGCCTACGGCGCATACTCGGCATCTCCTGGCAAGACAAGGTGACAAACACCGAAGTCCTGACTCGCGCTGGCCTCCCGACCATGTATACCATGCTGAGACAGTGTCGGCTGTGCTGGCTGGGCCACGTTCGCCGCATGGAAGATGGTCGCATCCCAAAAGACATCCTTTATGGAGAGCTCGCCACGGGGCAGAGAAGCATCGGCCGCCCACAGCTGAGATACAAAGACGTTTGCAAACGCGACATGAAGGCACTTGAGATCAACACTGAGTCCTGGGAGGACCTTGCAGATGATCGCAACAGATGGAGATGCACTCTCAAGAATCAGCTACGGATTGGTGAGGACAAACTGTCAGCTGCTGCAGCAGAAAAGCAAGCTCGCAGAAAAGGGACGAAAGCCGACAGACCAGCATCAGCTTACACATGTGATCTCTGCGACAGAAACTGTCTCTCTCGCATCGGTCTCTACAGTCACAGGCGACGCTGCTTGGTCCAAGCAGACAGCCCAATTAGACACTGGGTCGGATATACTCTATCCATGGTCAGCCAAGACCGAAGGAGACCTACTACTATCAAAAGCTGTCATTTATCAAGATTTATTATTAATATTTGCTGTCTTGAACTATGAGAATGCGTTTGTGGCAATTCTACACGGGTTCCAAAATGCCCTTTTGTGTGATTGGCTAAAATCGCGGAATTTTTTTTTTTTAATTAAAAACTCTGTATCTCCAAAATTATTTGAGATATTGCTTTGAAATTTGGTGTGGCTTCTTACTTTATTGCACTCTTTCATTCTTGCAGATATAAGGCTTCTGCTATGAATTTGAAAATTTAGCTGGACCTACCTACATACAGAGGCTACCGTGATATTCGACACACACAATACGGCGTTACAAATATACCTACGCAATCAACTAACTACTTTCATGTGTGAGAGAGGGTCGAGAGGAAATGATGCTGAAAGAGGAAAGTCTTAAGGTTAAATTAAAGGAAGGCAGTGAGGGGCTGTGATGGACGTGGCGAGGCAAAGAGTTTCATATTTGAACAGCAGATGATGAAAAGGCTAGACCACCGTGCTGTTCTTTTTTGGGACACGAAAGGTTCTATCATCAGCAGCAGAGTGAAGAGAGCTGAAGGTACATATA
Source organism: Babylonia areolata (assembly GCF_041734735.1). Classification (NCBI taxonomy): domain Eukaryota; kingdom Metazoa; phylum Mollusca; class Gastropoda; order Neogastropoda; family Buccinidae; genus Babylonia; species Babylonia areolata. Next base: position 28,220,286 of record NC_134901.1, read on the forward strand.
TTTGAAAGATGTCAGAGAGGTATTGGGGTGCAGTTCCAGATATGACAAGGTAGCAGAGACAGGTGGCTTTGTATTTGATTCTTTGCTCTACTGTAACCAGTGCAACTCTTTTTGAAGGGGTGTGCAGTGTGCGGATCTTTTTGCTTTATAGATAGTTTGGCAGCGGAAGTTTGTACCTGCTGTAGTGGTCAAAGACGTGTTTGTGGACAACCGATGAGAAGAGAGTTGCAATAGTCTAATCTAGAGTATGCATGAACTAACTGGTGTTTTGGTTGCGTCGAGTGTGAGGTAGTGACATATGGAGCTGATTCGTCTGAGTTCAATGTAGGCTGCTTGACAGGTTTTGCTGATGTGATACTGCATTGAAAGAAAAAGCCAAGGTCACGAACATGATCAGAGAATGAGGTAGAAGGGTTTCCGAGATCGACAGTGGAAGGCAAGAAAGCGGCATCTATATACTGATGGAGGAAGGAGTAAGATGGCTTCAGTCTTGTCATTGTTTAGTTTCTGTTTGTTGTCTGTCATCCAATTTTTCACTTCTGTGACACAGTCTTGGAGAGTTTGAATAAGATGTTCATAATTTGGAGGGGAATCAGAATGTTTAAGTTGAGTTATCATCAGCATACCTTTCATGACGGATGGACTAAGTATCAATGAAAGGTGTCAATGGAGTGGTGTAGAGTATGAAAAACACTGGGCCCAGCACAGAGCCTTGGGGAACGCCGATTTAAGAGTGGATTCAGAAGATTTGTTTCCGTTTACAAGGACAGTTTGCTTTCTGTCAGAGAGATCAGTTCGAAACCAGCTGAGGGCAGTGCTTGTGATTCCAAAAGCTTGATTCAAACGTGAAAGAAAAATATCGTGATCTGTCGTATCGAAGGCTGCAGAAAGGTCCAATAGTAGAAAAACACGAATTTTTTCTTGGTCTAGAGAATTCAACAGATCATTTACAATGCATAGATTTGAGAACGGTCTCTGTGCAGCGACCAGGCCCATAAGCAGACTGATAATCGCTGACTGAGTTTTATACTGGTGAGTGAGAGGTCAAATGAGAGAAAAGTTGATGGAGCACGAGTAATTCAAGAAGTTTGGAGAGGTATGGCAAGTTAGAGATGGGTCTGTAATTTTTCAAGTCGTTGGGATTCAGGTTTGTTTTCTTCAGTTGAGGTTTCAGTATATCTGTTTTAAATTCAATAGGAAAGACACCAGAAATGAGACTGATTCACTTCATGATATGAGTAATAGCAGGCAGTAGTCATAGCTTTTGATTTCAGGTTCGATCTTATTTTCTTAACCGTGACATCAGTGTGCTCTGCAGTCACTGATCGAGGTCAAGATGTACACACACACACTACACACTGTGACGCCGGGATGCGCGCGCACACACACACACACACACTGACACACACACACACACACGCACATACGCGTGTTTTTACTGGATCTATAACCACGCCCCAGTGTTCAGTAAAGGTTCGAGAGTTATGACTTCGTGTCACTGGTTTCTAACAATTGTTCCATTACTCTCGGTTGGTCTCGGTCAGCAAGCGCGTCAGTGAGGGTGTCCGTGCAGGCACGTCACTTTCTGAGGGAGGCCGCTGGGGACTCGAGAATGAACGAATGAATGATTCTTTAGTTTCCAACTGTGTCGGAAGATATATTAGCACTTTGGCTGACTAACATATCTCAGTGCTGTTGTTAAAAGATTCGGACACACAAACATATAATTATATAAATGTTGTTATACTCAGTACATGTATGACTGATGTACAAGGATAACGCAGCGTCAGTCAAACCGGCTGAGAAACACAACATCACTCACATCTTTACGAAACAACGGAGAAGGATGCCGGAGGAATGGCCACGCCCCAGCGTGTGTTGTCAGTTTTCTTCAGTTCAACCGGAGATTAGAAAAGAGAGATAAACCACTCGCGGCAGGTCCCTTCTTACTGTCTATAACAGTGCTGAAGCCGTTTTGAGGCACACATGCAGTGCGGAAGGGTGGGGGTAAATCACCCTCTCCTTCCCCACCTGAAGGAAACTGGTCGGTTCTGACGGCACACACACACACAGCTGCAGTAAAGCGAAAGTTAAGTTATGCCTGGAATTTCCCACGTGTAGTAAGATTCGCTGTATACAATGAAAACCGATTCATTTTTGCTTGGTTTTTAGCACGTTTGCATCTGCTTGAATGTAGATAATATAAAAAGAAAATAAAGCAGCTCCCCCCACCACCAACTCCCCCCCCCCTCCCCCAGCGCAATGTTGCACATGAGAGAGACAGTTATAAATTATTGAACTGCGTTTTCGTAACGCTACTTTTTCTTCACACTTTCTGGTTTACATCACCATTTCTTAAAAAAAAAATATATATATATATATATCAAAACATAAAACACATATTCAGCTCTGTCTCTCTTCTAACATCTGTCTATACATAAATACATGCATACATGAATACATACATACATAATTTCATATAGATCTATCAGTATGTAAATCTAAATCTATCTATATGTACATAATCATATATATAATTCATATATATACGAACGCTTCATGTTGCCCGAGCAGACCGTTGTATTGTGCTCTATCTCTCTAAGTCTCTGTCTCCCTCTCTCTCTCGGGTGTTTTACATGGCTGTTAAAAGCATCTACGATTCTGTACTTGTATGTGTTCGTGACAAAGGTATTTATTCAGACTTTTTTCAGTGTCCAAGAGGGGTTAAACAAGGTTGTATGCTAAGCTCACAGCTGTTTTCCTTTTTCATCAGTGAATTGGCAGTGGAGTTATCAAAGAAGGGGAGACATGGAATACAAATGATACCTGGCGCAACAGATTTGCTCTTAATGCTATTTGCTGATGATGTTGTTCTCTTGTCTGACACACCCATAGGGTTACAAAATCAATTAAATGCCCTTAAGCAAGAAACAGACAGACTACAACAAACAGTGAATCTCGATAAGACCAATATTATAGTTTTCCGCAATGGAGGTCATCTTTCGACTCGTGAAAAATGGTGCTGTGGTGATAGGGAAATAAAAGTAACCAATACATATAAATATTTAGGAATGTTATTCACAACAAAATTGAGTTTGACATCTGCGTGGGATGAAGCAAACAGAAAAGGGAAAAAAGGTGTAATCCAAATTATAAAATCACTCAGGAGACTGGTTCGACTGACGCTTTCCTTTCGTTTGGGCGGGGCAAAGGCAGCTCATGAATAATGAATACGTGTCGCGGCGCAGGCTGCCTGGCTTCAGCAATTTCTGCAAGTGGTTTATCTCTCTTTTCTAATCTCCGGTTCAACTGATGTAAAAGTCCGTGTGTGTGTGTGTGTGTGTGTGTGTGTGTGACCGGTGTTAGTTTCACTGACTGCCATGAGAGACGGTGTGTGTGTGTGTGTGTGTGTGTGTGTGTGTGTGTGTGTGTGTGACAGTGTGCATGTGTGTGTCTGTGTGACACCAGTGTTTGGGTTTCATTGACTGAGAGACAGTGTGTATGTGTGTGTGTGTGTGTGTGTGTGTGTGTGTGTGTATAGTTACGCCGGGCGGCCGGCTACATCAAGTCATGTTCTGGCATAGTTACCGGCTACTGACATCACTGATGTTCATATTACCGGCTACATCATGTTCATATCATATTACCGGCTGCATCTTATTCATGTTCATATTACTGGGTACATCATATTCATGTTTATATTACCGGGTACATCATGTTCATGTTTATCAGTATTACCGGGTACATCATGTTAGTTCCGACTTACCGCGGGCCACATCAGTGCTCACAATTATTACCAGCGAGTGGCTTCTGATATAGAGCAGCCGGTAGCCACAAAGCAGAGAATCCTGTTGATGCCGCAACTGACAAAACCAAACCAAACCAATACAATGTGCATACAGGTTCCTGTGTGCATTATTACAATAAGCCTCCATGTGTGTGCGCGGGAACCATGGGCCCCTCGTGAGAAACGCGGGAACGCGTGCCTGCGTGCGACCGCAGTGCACTCAGCGCGGCCGGCGAGATACGCATGCTGTGCCGCGCAATGGCATGCGTGCTCCGGAGTGTGTGTGTGTGTGTGTGTGAAAACCCAAGCAAGCATGCCAAGGTGCACAAAGTGCCGGTTTACCTATTATAAACGTCTGGCCTTCGCATCACATGTCACTGGTCATAGGTGATTGAGGTAAAAAGACGTGTGCCAGAACCAAACAAAGATCCCACTTCAAACTGTCCTCGGGGACAATCTGGGATTATCTAAACAATTCCACGACTGGGTCAGCATTTTAAAAATATAGTTGTTGTTTTTAAAAGTATGTTAATGTGACAGATGGAGCTGGGATTAACAGTGCAGGCTGCATCGATATCAGCGTGCAGTGCATGATTGACTTTAATTCTGGACGTCAGTTGAGCCTACGTATAATACACTGGTACAACTTGAAAGCCAAAACAATAGCAATACGAATTGGTGATAACATAAATATATAGTTGGGAGTATCGCAGTGCATGGAAAAAGCACAAACATCATTTGAAAATTATATACAAATACAAACGCTTAATTGCATAACAAGTGA
>NC_134901.1:28232356-28282356 GCF_041734735.1 Babylonia areolata
CAGTCTGGCAGACTGATGCAAATTATTTGTCAGAGAACAGACAGATACTTACAACCAAACACATCAATCTTAAACAAGATATATCTGAATTGTTTATAAACAAATTTTTTATTGAATAAATAAACACTTGGAGAAATATTTTATTTTTTGAAAACAACAAGAGAACCATTATTGAAGAACTGTGGCAGTTGTAAAGTTCTGTATCCACATACTGTAATGTATATGGTATACTCATGCTACAAGCGGATTTGGGCAGCTTAAACTAACAGTACTTCACTGCTTACCAGTGTTATATCAGTGCTGTTGGTGCTTTAACGGTTATTGAGAGGGAATGTATTATACCTTCAACCTTGCCCCTTGTGTCAGGTTGTTAGTAATTAATTGTTTGATAAGCTCAGAGGTCTTGTAACTACTTGCAGCACTTGCCTCAAGGACAAGTTGCAGTGAACCTAAGTTTAAACATTTGATATTGTAGGTGTTTATGATAGCCATGACATAATGAGTTTTGATATGAATTATGATATACATGAACTGACATTTGTTGGTGTAACATGCCTCTACGTCCAACTAGGCACAATCAGAGGGATCTGAATTATAGTTTTTTTCTCTTTTTTTGCCTGTGGGTTGCGATTGTGTATTGTCTTCCTCATGGGTTTCTTTCTTTTTCTTACACACACCTCCCCTAAATAAAAGCCAAGCTCTAGGAAAATACACACACTGAGGTATGAACTTAAGGATTGTTTAACAAGAGAAAAATAAAAGCCATATCAACCTCCAGGAAAAATACCTGTCCCAGAGAATGTTTTCTTTCTTAGTTCTGAAATTGAACTGCATTCATGGGCTGCAACTCCCATGTTAATTTGCATACATTACATGCCTGTTTACATGCACCAGTGGGCTTTTTGTATGTGTTGGTGTTTCTATCCTGCCAGTAGGCAGCAGGCTAAATGAACACTCACACACAAACACACACACACACCACCTTTTCTGTTTTATTCATCCCTCTCCCGTCCCACGCCAGTAGGCAGCAGGCTAAATGAACACTCACACACACAAACACACACACACACTACCTTTTCTGTTTTATTCATCCCTCTCCCGTCCCACGCCCCCCCCCCCCTCCCCACCCCCCCTTCCCCCTCCCCCGTTTTGTTTTGTTGTTTCTTTTTTTTTTTTTTTAATCATCTAATATCACTGATAGTGAAAAGACGCTAAATTAAAGAACGAATGAACACACACACACACACACACACACACACACAGGGTTGTGCATGCTGCATATGTTCATGTCTAGCATAACCCACCAAAGTCTGACATGGATTTCATGACCAGTTAAGTGTAACAGATTTGATCTTTTGCATACAACATGTGTACATACAGTGATACATGGAGGGGATTAAGGCATTTGTGGGTATCTGCTCGTTAGATGCCATTAAAAGTTGACCTAGGAGATAAGAAAAATCTCCACCCTCAACTCACCAGGCATAGATATCATGATCAAACCCAAGACTCTTGGATTCAGAGTCCAATGCTTTTAACCTTCAGCTATTTTGCCTGTTAACACACACAGAATCAGAGGTGTTAAAAATTACTTGACAGTAAAATGTACCAGTCTGTGATTTAGTCAAGTTCTATTAACTGATGCTGTCATTTAATGAAATGTAAATTGAACTTTTCTCTTAAGTTAAGAAGCTAAAATGGAAACAGCTAAGTGCTGCATTCTGTCAGGATTTGTTTTTCATTTTTGTCATGTTAACCTAGGCTGGCTAAGCCTGGAAATACATACAAATCTATAGCATTTTGCAATGTTCTGTGTCATACCATAGGTTCATGTTCTTGTCATCCATGGTGAGTGCAGTGCCTTTTTTTGTAAAGTTTTCAAAAGCAGTTTGAGAGAGAGAGAGAAAGAATATAAGTAATGTAATTCCCGGCCTACAAAGCGGCTTATCAGATATATCTGTATAATATATATTATATGTTATCTGTATAATATATATTATATGTGTTCAAAACTTTTTTCTTTGAATTTATGAACTTAGTGGATCTGTGCACTTTATGCGCTGCAGCACCTTATTCAAGTTATTGACCAAAAAGTATGATAGGTTAAACTGATAGACAACTAAGGCATATATATACTAGTTTTGACATCATAGAAATTAGAAGATATGTTATTGTTTTTCTGAAGGTAAAACAGTTATAACACTTGGTTAGTTGGTAATAAAGAAGCTGTATTCAATGCAAACTGAGACACATTAAGGCTCAGTACTTTAAATGACGGTGGACAGTGAGTCACCAAGGAAGTTAACATCAAAACAAAAATCAAGCTGATGAATTGTGAACGCTATCCCCAGTCTTAATGTCAGAAATTTTGAGAGGGGTGGGTCGTGAGGTGGTGGTGGAAGGGTGGATGTGACATGGATGTTGTTTCAGATGTGTGGAGCCTGGGGGTGATCCTGTTCATGCTGGTGGTGGGTGTGGCCCCGTTCCAAGAGGCCAATGACAGCGAGACTCTGACCATGATCATGGACTGCAAATATCATGTGCCCGAACACGTCTCCAAAAACTGCAGAGAGTGAGTGGTGTGAGAGCCAGTAGGACGATGGGGTATGGATGCATGTGTGTGCGTGTGCATGCGTGCGTGCACGTGTATGTGTGTCACTGTGTGTGTGTGTGTGTGTGTTTGATACTTAAAGTTTCAGTTTTACAATAAAATTACTTGGTCCACAATGACAATAACAACAACAGCAAACACACACACACACACACATGCGCGCGCGCGCAAATCCGCCCAAAAATCAGGGCACTGGAAAGCTTTGGAATTGGCCATGAATCTTGAAGCAAACACACTGGATCCCATGTAAAGGGACATGTGTATGAGTCCCATTGCTGATTCAGTCAGTGATTGCTGGCTCTGTGGTTGTTTGTGTTTGCAAATGGTATCGTTTCCTTCAGATATTGATCCAGTTGCTTGGGTGGACCTTTGAAATTGATGTCTGCATGTGGGAGCTGTTTCCAGATTTATTTGTACTTTGTTGCCTGTGTGGGGAGGCTAATCAGTTTGATGGCCTCTCTCACTGCAGACATAATGCATGTTTGTGTGAGTTTGAGAGAGTGAATGTGTGTGTGTGCACGTATGCATGTGTGCATGTTTTACACTCTCTCTCTCTCACTCACACACACACACACACACACACACACACACACACACACACACACACACACACACACAGTGACATTTGCTGAAAGCCCTAAATCAGTACGTGTGGGAGGAAAACTACATTGCTTGTGCAAATGAGGAAATAGAATGGCATGGACAGTGTATAACAGAGAAAAATAGTTACATTGTTGTAAACGGGTGTCAGTTGGTTGGTCTCTAAGAGCAAAGATGAAACAAGCTGTTGTCATTTGTCTGAGTGGGTCAATTTCAAAAGAGAGAGATTAAAAAAAAAAAATTATAATGACTACATGTCACTGACAGTGATATCTCATTTTACTTGAAATACTATTCAAGGGAAACTATACATATATGCGATTGTTATTGTTGTTTATAAGAATATTACTTTCGCTCCATCGTTTGTTTCATGTAATTACAATTAACAGCTTTAAATTGTTTGATACTGTGGAATCTACAGTTTATACTAGAGCATGGTATGGAGGTAAATGAGCTGATGCTGTGCATTGTGGGTTGAATGTAACAGTTGGTGGTCAGACCTACTTCTTCCTGCTTTCTCCCTGGTCACATGGAGGGACCAGCTGTTCATTGCTGCTGCTCTCTACTCTGCTGTATGCATACATGTGGTTCCTTCTGACTGCGTATGTTCCCAATGGGCTGACCCTTTGTTTCCAGCTTTTGCTCTAATGAAGTGATGTTGATAATGCGTGTGTACTATTTCCAGGATGCATTGTGCTGTGCCCATTTACCAGATTAACTAATGGACAGTGGGAGAGAGGGAGAGAGAGAGAGAGAGAGAGAGAATGGAAAAAGAGAAAAAGAAAAGAACAGGAGGAATGTGATGCTGGAAGAAAAAAGATTTGATTTAAAAATAAAAAAAATTTAAGTATGGGGTGGAAAAAAGTCTTCCATGGATGCTTAGACAGCTGTGCTCATTTGCAGTCACCTTTTACTGTTTTAGTGTCCACTGGTTTCTCCTTTCAAAAAGAAAAAAAAAAGAAAACCAAACAAACAAAAAAACCCCAAACCCACAAACTAATGGACAACATGCTTGGTTGCTTTGTTTCAGCCTGATTGGCAGGATGCTGCAGCGAGATCCGGCAAAGAGAGCCACATTGTCGCAGATCATGACACACCCCTGGCTGAACGATGGGGACCTGACGCCCGTCTCCACTTTCCTGCCTCTCATCACCAAAGAGATGATCTCAGACGCTGACCACAACTACGTGGTGCAGAAAATGGTGGAGGGCAACATAGCCTCCAGAGAAGAAATCCTCAGGTGATTGCATTTTCAAGCAACCTTGCACCAACTTGGATAGATACATGCTTTGTCTCTGCACTCCCCCCCTCCCACCACACCCCCACACCCCTCAAAAAAATCAAATCAAAGAAAAAAAAAGTAGTAGTTTTCTGTGAGCTTGAAGGCTTGTTATTTATGTTTTTTTCAATCCAGGTTTTCTTTTTTATTTATTTTTTTATTTTTTTATAATCATAAAAAAAAGAGTGACATATTCAGATCAACTGGTGCAGTTACAAACAAGCATGCTTATAATGTTGCAAGCACACATGTAAGATATGCAAATGTCAGTCACAGTCATTAACACTTGCAGGCAAACTCTGTGTGTGTGTGTGTGTGTGTGCGTGTGTGTGTTTTCATTGCCCAACTATCATGGGCTGTCAGACTGTCATGCAGAGTATACTAATTTTTCCTTCTTTTTTTTTTTTCGAAATTTTTCTTTTACATTTCTCCCTGCTCCTCCCCCCACCCCCACCCCCCTATCCCCGCTCCCCAAAAGTCACATCTTCATTGTTTTGATTTCCATGAACAGCTCAATAGAGAAGGACTCGTACAACTACATCACGGCTACCTATTACCTGCTGGTGGAGCGGCGACTGCGGAAGCACCAGCAGCATGAAATACTGACCCAGCAGCAGCAGCAGCAGCTGCAGCAGCCCTCCAGTGGCTCCTTGAGAAAGCAGCCTACCCCCTCTCCGTCCAAGGCTCCCAAACCTCAACTGGAACCCTTGATGTTGTCGCCTCGGTATGTCTGGATTTTTTATTTTTATTTTTTTTCAATCCTGAAAAAAATTGTTGTTAATCTAATCTCTCTCATTTTTATTTGTGTATTCATTTTAAAGTCACTGGTTCCTTTCTCAGTCTTATTATCTCCAGCATTGATTGTTTGGGCTTAATTTTTCCTAGCAGCTGTATATGAATTTATATATATATTTTGTTTAATTAGTAGATTGAGTTGGATTGCTTGATTTTTGTATTTATATGGAATGATTTGTAGAAGAAAGTTTTTGTTCTTCATCATCATCTTCTGTTTTCTTTTGTCTTTACCTAGGTCATTTGGTTCTTTTCTTCTCCTTCAAAATGTATTGGATTTTAAGTCTCAGACAAATCCAGATCACATCATTACTTAAAGAGATCTGTTTTCAAACACTGAATTATGGGTGTGGGTGGGTGTGTGAGCACGTGGATGTGTGCCAGACTTTGTGTGAGTTAGAATAGCAGTGTGTATGTGTGAAAGTGTGCAAATGTGCACACATGCATATGCCTGTTTGTTCATGAGTGTGCATGTGTGTGTATGAATGACGTTGGAACTTTGACAGTTAAGTTTGTCTCATATTAGAGTTATAGAAAGTCTCCTATTAGAGTTATAGAATGGAAGATCTCCAATGTTAAAGAAAAGTGTAATTTTCTTCTCAGAAACCCATTGTCAAAAGCTGATCAGTTGAAGAGACTTATTTTTCAGCATTTATTATGAACATTAGCATTTTATCATTCCTAACCCATGATTTTTCAGTACAAATTTGTTGTTATACAAAGAGAATAGTAAAGGATCTCTTTAGAGGATTTGATTTTACTGGCATTGGAGAGAACTGTATAGAACTAGGAAACTGTTTAAGGATTGTATCATGCTGTATAAGTCAGAGTTAAAGGTTTTGTCATGTTTGAAATGACCATCCCATCAAGGATGTTGCGATGTCTTGAAAATGAAGTAATAGACAAGTTTTGTTTTTCACTTTCCTTTTGTGTGATGGTGTTATTCAATACACACAGGATGTTATTCTTTTTCTCAACATCCCGTCACATATGAACACTTTCTGCAGGTGTTAGGATGTTGCTGGTTACGTCTTTTAACATTCTGTGAAAAATGCCTGATGTGCGTGTTGTTAGAAGGACTTCAGCCAGTGTGAGCTGGGACGGGTTGTTATCACCGCCACCAACAGAGGCCGTGAGCTTTAGCGAAGAGTCCAGGTCAGACTTTTGGCAGCAACAATCCCATGTACAACTGCTATGCTGTTGCACTGCCTGCTGTTTAATGCAGCTGTGCTTTTTTTCCCGACTAGGCGCCGTTTGGCTGTAGATGCTGTTTCAACTAGCAAACCACCAACATTTATATGCACATACATCAGATTCGCCCAGGGGTCTCTAACATTGGCTTGACATCCTATCATTCTAACTCCTTGTACCCTTGGAATGTCCTGACAGTCTGGCCTGTCATATGTAATGTAACATGTATGAGTGGATGCATTCAAATAGAATAACTCTTGTCAAATAAACAGACAGTTCCTGATATTTTATTGGCACTGACATATACACAGGTTAGACATCAATAACAAATACTGACATAACCATCCCACATACTGACAGAACTATGCCACATGATTAAGATATTAATTAAGAAATTAAACCGTTACTACATGATGAATTCTGGTCTTTGTTACTGGGCTGACGTGCCTAAATCAACCTTCACTCAGTTTTTTTTAAACCAAGAAAGTAACCGTGTTGTGTCTGCATATCCCTTCCTTCAAACCGTCATCCTTCTGTGACTGTACCATTTCAGAAAGACACTTTTAGAAGTGGTATTACTATTTCACTGAAAGAATCTCACTGTGTAGGATCTGAGCCATAGGTACATTTGTGGGTTGATGCAGCCTTTGACATGAATCGATAGTTCTTACATGATATGCATATACTGATGTAGAAGCAGAATCAGCAAATACTGTAGATTGAATGAATTAGAGGCAGGGAGACATGACTAGAAAGAAATGATGGAAGCTATAAGCTTCAAATTGTCTGTATATCCATTAGCATCTGTCAAAGCAAAAAATCTCTCCCAGGCTGGATTAAAGTTGAATGCATGGTGCACTTATCTGCATTTGTTCTAACATTCCAGTATTACATCTACTACACAAGGTCACTTTTGCAATTAAGATAATATATTTTGTTTGCAATCCAATATAGTCGTGGCTTGAGAAAGGTGTATGTCAGAAAAGTCATCTGTTCACTGTATGTTGGTTATTGCTTCTTAAGTTTGATGTGTACACACTGAGACACATGCAGATGTGAACACATGTGTATGCAAAGGCACACACATAAACATACAGACATAAAGATACAAATATCTTTATAGCACATGCATCACACATTTTCTCTCTCTCTCTCTCTCTCTCTCTCTCTCTCCCTCCCTCCCTCCCTCCCTCTCTCTTTGGGCCAGTGGCCTTTTCATTAAAACATTTCAGTGTTCAGTGTTCGCTCCCTCTCCCTCTCTCTCTCTGACAGGAAATCTGCTTCATGTACTCACAGACATGGGTACAATATGTGCACCCATGCCTGATAAGATGGATGAACACACACTCACTCACACACACACACACACACACACACACACACAGCACAAACACAACACAACACAACACAACACAACAATAAAAAAAATGCACAGTCTTAGTCCAAACCAGCTTGAAGCAACTCAGCATTAAAATGAAAAACCCTTGAATGTAACACTGCTAACAATATTTAATTGGGAAAGAAAGTTAACACAGTGGTACACACTACATTTAACCAAGTAACATTTATTTTTCCCATGACTCATTGTCTTCCCTAAGAGAAATGTCTTCATTGTTTGCTGTGTTATTATGATCCAAAATCGTGATAAATTCTCATATTGTTTACCCATAAAGTTATGTCATAACACACTTGTGAGAGAGTTTGAGTGAGAAGTCACCAGATCGTCTTGGTGAACATGTGGAGTGGGTGGATGGGGAAGGAGGTTTGTGAAACAGGTAAAGGAGGAAAGGAAAAACAAGCCATTGCTCTCAGTCGTTCACATTTCCAACTTTCCATTCATGCAAACCTGTCTCCAGCATTTACTTGGAATAGATTGCTTCAGTGACATAGGTGTGAGGATGTGGTGTGTACCTTGGCAGAGATGTGAAGTTATTGTAGTTGCAAGAGCTCTTGTGTATCAAGTGTCAAGAGTTCATAATGTGTCAAGTGGCAAGAGTTGATATGTACCAACTGGCAAGAGTTGTAATGTATTAAGTGGCAAGAGTTCTAATGTTCAACTGGCAAGACTTATACAGGAGTTAATATGTCCACTGGCAAAAGTTATAATGTATCCAATGGCAAGAGCTATAATGTATCCATTAGCAAGAGTTATAGTGAATCCATTGGCAAGAGTTACAATGTATCAACTGGCAAGAGCTGTAATGTATCCATTGGCATAATGTATTTGCTGGCAAAAATTATGTATCCATTGGCTAGTGTAATAATAATGTATCAACTGGAAAGAGTTATAATGTATCCATTGGCAAGAGTTATGATGTTTCAGTTGGAAAGAGTTATAATATATTCTCTGGCACAGGTTCTGTATATCCATTGGCAGGAGTGAGGATGTGATGTATCAGTGGGCAGGGCTGAAAGGAATGCTATTTTGTTGATGGCTTTTCATGAAATGTTGCAGTGCTTGGTGCTTTCTATATGTATATATATATATAAGGTGCTTTCTTTTGGCCTTCAGATGTTTTTGTTTTTCCCCCCAAGCGGCTTTCTTTTATTTACCCAGTCCTTTGCTGCCTTTCCATTTTATAGAAATGGTGAAGAACAAATCTGGTTGATCTGGATTAGTTTTTAGTGTGTGAGTGAGTGTGTGTGTGTGTGTGTGTGTGTGTGTGTGTGTGTGTGTGTGTGTGTGTGTGAGGAAGGTAAGGTTTTGCTTATTAAACAAGTCGAATCACATTTTGGATCACTTGCGCCTATGACTGGAAATGAGAGGTTGGAATTAAGAACCAAAAAATTAAGTAAATTGAATAAGAGTTTCAGTTATTAAATGTGATTCAGTCTTGAATTCAGTTATATTTATGTCCCTTGAAGTAATAGTTATAATGGAAAGGGGGAAATAAATAAAATGTGTGCAATTTTTTGCTTAATTGTATTTTGTAAATTTTAGCTTTGAATGAAACGTGTTTTCACTTTGCAGCAGGCCTGGTTTCATTTTCACTTTGCAGTTTTATTTTTCTGTTAATATATATCAGATGTATTTGTCTTTTCTCCCTCTTATGTTTTTTTTTCTTTATATATTCCTTACACTCTTTTGATTTTGTGGAGGGCTTTTCATGTGGAGTATTATTTTTGGTGTCTGTTATTTTCAGCTAGAGGTCACCATCATTTTGCCCTGTTGCCAAATTTACAATGAAAAGATTCACTTTTGGTTCACGTGTGTGAAAAGTGAGTCAATGTAATGACTCTGTTTTTGTTGTTGTTGTTGTTTGTGTGTGTATGTATGTTCGTCCATGGTAAATCCTTAACAAATTCATTTTGAACTGTAAAGTCATGGGGAAAGTCAGGAACGGCCGAAATATCTCACAGATATGAGCATATAACTATGAATGGTTTGGATATTCATAGTGAAAATGGTGATCCAGTTTAGCCAGGAATACCCAGCATAGTTGAGCATAATTTTTCCAGCACAATTTTTCAATCTACAAAAAGAAATTGTGTTTGATGGTGAGCAAAAATATAATTTTGATCATCTTAGGCACTTCTCACATTGTCTAACTGCAGTACTTCAGTGTTTGTTTTTAAAAAAAATCGTTGATTTTTGTCCTTCATGTTTTGTCATTCATAAGGCAGATGATAACCTTTTCTTGCCTGCATGTTGGTTTTTTGTATGTAGTGTCGTACAAGTATTTGAAGTTTTTGTTATGAATTGTTGAAGAGGGAAAGATGTATTAAACACAGAGAAAGCTTGAACATTGATAGATATGGTGGTAAAACAATGAAATGCAGAGTGATGTGGGCTGGTTTAGGTGGATTTGTTTTTCCTTTAGCATGCAACTTTCAGTTCAACAAACACTCATCCTGATGGTGAGCAAGAATATATTCTTTGGATCATTATATGCAGTTTATTGTGTTTTTTTTTTTTTTTTTATCTAATAGTAATTGTGATGCCTTTTCAGTTTTTTTTTCTTCCCCCCTCGCCCCCTTACGAATCACACGTGAGCCATAGAAGGCCTTACCTCTCTTGTCCTTTGTTTTCACTGCTGAGCAGTGGAGTGTCATCATTTCAACATTGTTTTCCCTGTCCTTTGGGCCAGCAAGCAGAAGGAAGTTAAGAAGACCAAGACAGCCCCCATACCCACTGTGGACCTGAAGCCACAGTTCCCCTCCCCTTCCATCTGCGTCTCTCCTGCTGCGGAGGAACCTGTTGCCTCGGGGTCCTACTTCAAGCGTCTCACCACCAGCATGACTCTGGACCGCCGGAAGACCGGCAGAGGGGCTTTGGCTTCCAACCTTCCAGACGCTGTCAGTCCAACAAAGATGTCTCCCTTCCTCAGAAAATTGAAGCAGGACAAGCCGAAGGTGGAGTCCAGGAAGGTGAAGGCGGCTGTGAACGAGCCACCTGGCCTGATAATTCAGAGCATTGCAGTGGGCGCAGCAGATCAGGAGACCAGCAAGAAACAGTCCAAGGTTGCGTCCTTGACCTGCTTCTTTGAGCGAAAAGCCAAGGAATGGACCAGAGAGGGCAAAGGGCACAAGTTCAGCCTGGGCTGGCTGAGAGCGCGTAACCGCCAGCCTGACGCGTAATTTCTCTTTTCCTGGTTTGGTTTGCCTCCCATGTCTGTCCTCCACCTTGCGGAATGTTCTGTCCCAGTCATTGCGCCCTGTGTTTCCTTACTTTGGAATGAAGAGTTCAGTTTTGTGGTTCTGTTGTTTTTTTATTATTATATTTTTTTTGAATAGTTTTATTTTATTCGTTTCCTTTGAATTTGACATGGTTTTAATTTGTTGACTTGATTACAGTTTCTGTTGCTGTTCTTGTCATGGTTGCTTTTTGCAGTGCAGTGTCGGTGTACTATTATTTTCAGTGATGGCCGTTTCTTTCTTATTCTTTGTTTTTTTTATCTGTTGATTATAATTCTTTTACGAAATAGTTCATATTGAAGAAGCTAAAGGAATTCATTTTATGTTCTGTGGGTATCAGAAATAACATGCAGAAGTTGATCACATTTATTTGAACATGATTAACACATTGTCGAGTAATGCGGGAGTATTGTAATTCACCCAGCAGTATCATAAAAGATGCATGCAAGCACATACTTTTTCATAAACGTATTGTTCTGGATGTGAGTGGCATGAATTTGTAGACAGATCAAACTAAGTGTATTGGACATAATTGTTTGACTGCTAATTTACTATTATGCAATAAGTAGGAAACATATCTTTTTCTTTTTTGTGGGGGGGGAGTGTTTTTTTTTTTTTTGGGGGGGGGGGATAGTAGTAATCCACTATTTACCTAATATAATTGTGTGATTTTTATACTCATTATCAGATTTCGCATCTGAAAAATATTTTTTTGTACTTTTCATGAGATGAAATGAACAAGGAACTTGGATTCCTTTCTTTTCCTGTCTTTCATTCTGTTTCTTGTCTGTTAAGACTGGCCATAAAAAAAAAGTAAAAAAAAAAAAAAAGAACTGGTGATTGTGATAGGTTTTGTGTTCCTCTCTTTCCATTTTGTTCCTTCTCTGTGAAGTCCTGTGATTGTGACAGAGTACTGTTGGTATTGAGGCTTTGCCAGATGTATGCTTACATCACATTTTCTCATCATGTGTCCTCCAAAGAAAGAAAACACAAAATCTGCTGGTTTATTGGGAGGTAATTTGAGTTGGACAAAGTTGCTTTGGGTTGGTGATAATAGCAGCATGCAGATGTCAGCTGATAGAGTTCCATGGACATCTGTTCTTACCGTTTTTTCGTTTGTGGGATTCAGCAAATGTGCTGCTGTGTAACCAGTTCCATCTTTCCTGTTGACCACAGTCAACCAGAGCAGAGGATGGGATCCTTGGAGCTGCTTGGGTTCCCGCCTGCTCTGAAGATCAGGTGTTGGGGTTACGGGTAGATATGACTGACAGCATGCTGGACACTACTGAGTATCATGCTTAGTGCCACTGCCACAAAGTTGAACAGTGTGTTCTGTAACCTAATAAGCACAAGGTGTATCATCTGTTTTTTTGTTGTTGTTTTTTTTAATTCAAAACCACAAACAGCTCATAGCATGATGGACACAGGTTGTTAAAGTTATTCAATGATTAGTGTTGATGAGTACTTAGTGGGGGGTGTGGTTTCTGGAGGCACACAGCCTGTGACATTTATTGTGCAGTGGAAGGCAGAAAGGGAAAGGGGAGGAGGAAGATTACTGTCTGTTGTCATGCTGTCAGTCAGTGCTGGGGTCAGATTGTAAAGTGTGGGTGGAAGCGTGCCTTTCCAATGCTTCCTGAAGATGTCGAGCTGAACCATGAACATCAAGAAGTGCTCAGATATTGGTCTTTTCATATCTTTCTGTCTCTTTCACTCTCTCACACACATACCTATCTTGTTCTGTTTTTTTTCTCCTCTTTCTTCTTTTATAGAGATGATTTTTTTTCTTATTGAAAACAATTTTTTTAGGGCTTTTATATGTATTTGGGAGGTAACCACCAGTTATCTGAGAGATTTGGTGCTTTCTGTTCAGTTGACAACCAGAAATATGAAACATCCCTTCTCTTCTTCTGATTTTCATCATCATTTTTTCATGGAAATTGCTAAGATAGATATAGTATTATACTGAATAGACTGAAAAAAAAAGAAGCAAAGACAGCAAAGAATGGTGGCTGGTAAGAAACAGCCCAGAAGATGCTGAGTTATGAGAGGTTTTAGTTTTCTCATGTTTGATGGCAGTTAGCTCAGTCAGGCATGCTTCAGCTTCCAGTCAATAAGTTCAAGTCCCTCTTCAGCCTTTGTCATCTTTATCAAGTGTGTTTTGGTATCTCACTCTTAATGCGGAGTAGATGTATTTTTGATGTGGAAAGGGCACTGTTTGGTTCTTGCATGCAAAGGATTGACTGCATCATAGTACCCCCTTCCATGCACAGCATTGGACTCCTTTTGTGTGTGTCTGCTGGTGTTTTTTAAGTGCAGATTTTCATTTGCATATATTTTCTTCTCTTATTCTGTTTGAGTGTAAGGTATGTGTGTTTGAGTATGCACGCATGTGCATCGTGCATGTGTGCACATGCATTAATTTTTAGTTGATTTCTATGTATTGTTCAGTCTGAATGCATGTGTTTTTAGAATGAGCACATTTTCAGATAGTCCTGAACTTGGTCTTTCACACACAGAATGGGAAATGCAGAAACAATAAGCAAACAAATTTACATGCCCTGACCAGTCCAAGGGAGACAAGACTTTCAACTCAAAGCAACAGAGCTTCGAGTTGATAACATGTATGCAACTGGGGATTATTATCAGAGCAATTCCAGTTTACTGACTAGGACCAGTCCTAATAAGAGTTGGATGGGACTGGATTGTTGAATAGTTGTCTTGCACTTGCCGCTTTGGTTCTTTATCTCATTATTAGTCACTGGTGTCTTTCTTGTCTTTTGACTGGATATGCACACACATTCCTGCACTATTTTTTCAATGTGTACACAGGGACCTAACAGGTTTTGGCATTATTTTATGCTCCTACTATTTTTGGACTTTGCTTTTAAAGAAATATGACTCCAGAAAAATAATGAAAATCGAAACCAGAAGTTCTGATAAGATAGTGGCATCAGAGAACCTATTGCTATATTGCCTGTGAGCTCTGGTACGTGTAATGAATGGTCCGCATGTATTTGCACATTGTTGTGTTGTTATTGTCTTGATTAATGTGTCACCTAAGGATGTGTTTGCATTTTGTGTACTTCTTAAGACTCAGTGCGGTTGTGAAAGATGGAAACAGAATGTATCTTATGAAAACATGCCATGAATTTTGTCACAGTTTTTGTTATATTGATTTGGCACACACCTACACAAAAATATAAATCGTACATGTTTGTGTTCACAAAAGTGAATTAGTCTTGCCAGTGTTTAGAGGGAGATTAGAGGGCAGACTTCCAGGTGAGTTGAGAGAGGGAAGAAAGTTTGTTGCCAGATTTTGGGTCGTTCTTATGCCTTATTAAGGTCCTTTTTCTCTGAGGCCTTTGTGCATGTGTGTGTGTGTGTGTGCTTTGCTCTCGGTCAGTGTTTGTTTCCCAGTTTCTAGCTCTTTGTGTAATGGGTACGTTCACACATCCACAGAATCACTCTCATGTCTCTCTCAACAGTGCTTGCAGTATTGAGCTATTGCTAACTAACTGCATGAGTTATTTTTTATTTTTTAGTTATTTTTTGTAAGTTTATTTGTTTGTTCAAGAACAAAAATAGGAATATCGTATTACTTTGGTCCTGGGGTAATTGTAGTAAATTATAGAAATGAAAGATTACACAAAAAAAAGTTAAGGAAATCAAGTTAAGAAATCATTTATCTTGCACTGATTGTGTGTGTCCATAATTGTCTTGATACCAGTAAGTGCATAAAGCACAGTTTTGATTGATACTCCTTTCTCTCTCTGTGTGTGTGTGTGTGTGTGTGTGTGTTGCATTTTATGTCAGTATTTATATATTAGCATGTGATACGCTTACTGCAAGCTGTGCATATATCCAGATATTGTTATGTTCAGTTGAAAATAATTACTGATTTAGATTGCGAGCTTTTGGTAACTGGCTGTTGATAATCAGGGTGCAGTTGCCAAATTTACATCATGTCAAGTAGCAAAATGTCCTGCTGTACAAGTGTCCTGCTGTACAAATTTACATCATATAAAGTAGCAAAGTGTCCTGCTGTACTTCTGTACGGTGGAGTGGGAAAAGTGTTTTAAATACTTTCTCATTTATGTACCTCTCTAATATGTTTGATACTTAATTCTTTCACATTTCTTTGTCATATGTTTTCTTTCCGTTTTGATGGTGATATTTAGCAATTCACAAATGGGTTAAACCATATTCATTTTAATTTCTGTTCTTGTATCTATGAAAAACTTTTAAAAATCATCATTCTTGTATCAAAAAAAAAAGAAAGGGAACCCAGAAGAGATTTAAATAGTCGCTCGCACATTGCTGTGTAACAGATCACTTCAGTTTCCATGTTGTTTGAAGAAAGGTATTTGTGCATAGATAGATGATTGTTGAGATGTGACATTGTTGAAGTGAAGAGAGTTGTGTGTAGATGATTGCTGAGATGTGACATTCTTTATATGAAGAGGGTTGTGTGTTGGTGTGTGCAGTATACAAGATGGGGGAGCAGAGAAGGCAGAGACCCCTCCCCCACAGACTGGCCCTTCCATGTCAGCATCCTCCGCTCGTCAGATGCCGTCCTCCTCCTCTGACACCGGTCTCGTGAACCGACAGAGCAGCGTGACGCGCAAATGTAGTCTCATCAAGGAGGAGTCCTACGACGAGTACGACGGTGAAGAGGATGATGAGTATGACATGGACGCGGCGGTGATGAAGCCAGTGAAATCGCTGGAGTCGTTGGACGACTCGGCAGCCCCGAGTCACATGTCCCTTCCACTCAATATGTCCTCCTCGGCCTCCTCTGGCCCTGACCCTGTCAATCCACGACGACCCCTCAAGTCGGTGTGCAGCTCCCCCCAGCTCCTCAACCAGATCCATGAGGAGAACGAGTCTGAGGACGAGGATGAGTTTGACCCACTGAAAATTGTGCCACGTCGCTTTGGTGGCTCAGCAAGCAGCAGCCACCGTGAGAACAGCTCGGCTTCTCCAGAAATCCTTCGCAAGTACGAGCAGAGGAAGAAGCGGAGGGGGCCACGCCAGCTGGGCACCAGCTGCAGCTCATCAGACGCCAGTGACACGGACGACACGGAGGGCAGATCACGCAAGGACAAGTTGAGGCACAAGTTCATTCACAGGCGAGACTCCAGCGACCATTCCAGCGACACAGACGGTCCAGGCGGAAGCTTAGGGGGCAACGGCCGACTCCGGGGAGGTGGGGGTGGGGGTGAGGGCGGGACCTCTCAAGGGTCACAGTCTCAAAATGGAAGTGGAGGGGGTGGGGGCGGGGGCGGTGGTGGTGGTGGTGGAGGAGGAGGAGGTGGAGGTGGGGGAGGGGGAGGTAGTAAAAATGAGAAGAAAGAGGGCTCTGAGAAAAACCAGAGCAACAACAACAACAAAACCAACTCTAGCCACCAGCACAAGAACAGTCGGTACCAGGGCTCCAGCGGGCTGGGTGGCTCCAAGGGCTCGCTGACAGACACCAGCCTGCGGGTGCTGAGCCGCAAGCTGAGCGACATCAGCACAGGTGTGGGGGCGCTCCTGACGGACTGCAGGGGCAGCGACTGTGATAATGACTCCTCCTCCCCCCACAAAACCCCCTCCACCCCGCGCTCTCCGGACCCCAATGGTTCGGTGTGCTCGGGTTCCCTGCAGCGTCAGAGCAGCTGCTCCACGCCCAGCAGACTGCGCTCGGACTCAGCGCTGTTCGTGGTCAGTGAGGCGGAGTCGCCCCCCATCACCCTGCTCCGCCCGTCCTCTGTGCAATACCTGGGCAGGTCCACAGAGGTGTGCTGTCTGTGCGGCCCCTCTCACTGTCAGTCGTTGGAGTTCTCCCAGATCTGCAGCTGTGCCAGCCAGGCGGACTCCCTGCCCTCTGCCGCTGCCGCCAAGCGCCAGGCCCAGGCAGGCAAGACACTGAGAGTTTCTCCCTGCAGGAGTTCAGATCTGTCATGTGGTGCGCTACATTGTAAACCCTCCTCTGGCAGTGTGTCTGTGGTCCCTGTGGAGTCCAAGTGCTGCTCGGTGGTTTGATTAAGTGTGGACGTAGGTCATCCATGCGTGTCAGGTCAGTTTCATCACAAGATTGTTTGGTGTTTTACTTTGGTGTTACACTCTTTTTTTGTTGTTGTTGATTGACGTGTCTTAAGTTTAGGCTGACATGCACATTGGGGCACACATGCATGACAGCACACACGTCGTCACAGAGCACGCAGCACCAAACATTCTTTCTGACCACAGCACACGGTTATTGAATGTTGTGTTGGGGTGTGTGGTGTTCATGTTGGAACCCATTACTATCTTTAAGCCATCATTTTGATTTTAGAGAGAACGTATCTGTGATTGGTGGTTGACCATGTTTTTTTACCATGTTGCTATGGAACAAAGTGCAAGTTTTTCCATACACTCATTCCAGTCATAACGTTTTTGTTGAAGAATATTATGAAAACTGAATAATAGTCATTGTAAAGTCGCCACTGTGTAAAACTGTTTCTCCTGTGTTTCAAGTTGTGAATGCATAGTACTGGTGTTTTATTTATAGTTTCAAACCCAAGATTCTGATGCACAGTTCATCCCAGACGTCTACTTGTTTAAAAAAAGAAAGAAAAAAAAAAGTGTGCTGGGGTGAGTGATGCCCAGTGTAATCTTCGGTTTGAAACAAGGAGACAATGCCAGCTTGGAGAAAAAAGGAAGAAATAATATTATCTTGTTGTGTAAGTGCAAATGAAAGAAATAAAACTGAGCATAATTGATTTTTGTTTCTCATATGTTTCTTGTAAATACACTGCATAATTTGCTGTTTAAGATAAAGTATCATTGTCTTATTTTTTTCTTTTTGGGGTCTGACTTCTTGCTCGAATTAGCGACAGACAGATCATCAGTTGTGATTTTTGAAAACATATTTTACTTATCCATGAATAACTTTCTGATTTTATTATCTTCGAAGCAAAAAAATAGTTTGGAGTTTGAAGTCTTCCAATTTTTAACAAATTACAAATATTTGAAACTGACAGCTTGTGATACTTGTAAGTGCTTGTAATACATGATAATGGATGTGGTTTTAAAGGTATTTTATAAATCAGTTGAAGCAACAGGATGATTAAGCAACAGAGCGCAAGTATTGAAGTGATCATCATTACAGTGGATGATGGAGAATGCATACTTTCTTTTGACAGTCTTTTGGTCAGACCATTTTGAAAATAAATCAATAATAAAATGTTGCTTGTTTCACTTAGTAGTTGCCTCTTCACTTGTCAAAACCTATTATAATACTATAGATTAAGAATAAATTGAACAAAAAAAGAAATGAAAATGAAGAGAATTAAAAGTTGAGTTTTTCATTTGTCAAGGGTTTCCAGATTATCTTTCATTTTCTGCTAATTTCTGCATGGTGTTTATGGGACAGCAATTGCAGGCAGGACACATAACTGGCGTTGCTGCTTTATTGCATAGTTCACCATCATATAAACATCAGACTATGCTGCCATCAGTTTAACATGAACCAATATTTATAGTATTTGCACAGGGAATTGAGTTTCTTAAATACGGGTATTTCTTAGGTATTTATCACTTTCATGACATGTAGTTCGAGTTGCAACTCAGCTTGGTACATGAATGTTCAGTATTATGATGTGCTAGTAAGTTGGAGACATTGCATGTAAATTGTGGCAATCTTTTACTGAATGCAATGTGAAGAAGCCCTCACTGATAATAAAAAAAATGTAAAAAAATGTATTCTTGATGATTTATATTCTGTATTGAATGTAAGGTGGTTTGCATTTACTGAAAGATACATTGATTTCTAAACCCACCCCCCACCACCACCTTTATTTAACATGATAGATCTCTTTGTGGGTTTAAACATTTTCGTTTTGAGTGGATATATTTATCTAGAAATTTATTTATTGATTTGTTTTTATTGTCACTGTAACTTTGATTAATATTTTAATGAAAATGAAAATTATGTACAGCCAATAGCAATAATGATAATAGAATCATTCATGCAGTTAGATTCTAGTTTTCTGTAAGTGTAAGAAGGGAAAGGAAGCATGCAGTAAAGAAATATCACTGTATAAATCATTTTATCATTGTTACACATGATTTATTTGCGATAATCTTTCTTTCTTTCTTTTTTTTTTTAATGTTCATAGAAACAATTATTATGATAACTGGAATATTCAGAGGTTTCCCTGTTCAAGGAAAATTAGTTCACTTGTTTGGGCTTATATTTAAAAAAAAGAAAGTAAGGAAAAAAGCAGACTGTGAGCTTTGGCAAAATCTTGAGACAGTGTATTCTTTATTGATGATACATTTTAGGTCTTTGCTTTTGAAATCCCCAATTGGAGAGGGAAAAGAAAAAAAAATGACCTCAGCTCTTCACAAAGAAAGATTTAAGCTGTAATGACACAAAGTTATATTGTTGTAATATACCCCTTTTTTCTGTATACAGTGTAACTGTTATTGTGTAAATATTCATGAAATATGTTATATATATATATATTAATTATTGTGGATCAACATCCCTCCATAGATACCATTCTGACAATGTAAAATTTTGTGATGTGTACTCCTGATGACTTGTTCATTTTATTCCGTCTTTCAGGTTCCAGTGCTGGCATTGTGAGCCAAAGACAAGTAGATAATAAAAAGGTGTGCTCATCAGTATAGTATGTCACTGTATGGGTTCAGTCTTTAATGGGTCAGCCATTGAGATTTTTGTGTGGTTTATTCTTTTCACACACACACACACACACACACACACACACACACACACATGACTGAAACACCCCCCGTATCATTTTCATTTCTTTGTATTTTGTAGTGGGGAAAACACCACGTGTGAGAGGAAGTTTCTTTTTGTTTCTCTTGGTCAGTTAATTATTTTGGATTGTTTTGGAATGTACTACATTTATTGGAATGCTTATAGTTATTGACTGTTACTGTCTGCTGGTAGGTTGATGATTCCAGAGGAGGAGTTTGTTGATTTGTTACTGCAGCGTTCACCATTGTTCAATGGTTAGGAAAATGTGGTAGTATTGAGACTTAAGACTTTGGTGTTGATATTACTGTGTTTATGTTATATTTGTTTTGAAGTATTTGTATTTTCTCATATCTGTCTTGGTGTCTGTATTTCTATATTTGATTAAAAGAGAGAGAGACATGGGAGTGGGGGTGGGCGGGAGAGGGCGGGGGGGGGGGGGGGGGGGGGTTATAGCTACTTCAGTACTTGATAGTTCCATACATATTTTTTCTGCCAGTATTTTCTCTGGCATGAATTATTAATAACTAAGAAATCACAGGTGATGATGGGCAGCAAAGTAGAAAATAACCATCTGAGAGAATAGAAACTTCTTTCTCTGTTTATTCCATACCGGTTTTAAAGCTAGTTCATACCTGAACAAAACAGACAAACCTGTCTTTGAGCATTTGAAGATTGAATTCCTTAAACTTGATAACAAATGATTTTCAGCTTCCTGTAGTAAGGTTTGATATTTTTTTTCTTCTTGTTCTTCTGATTTCTTGATCAAAGATAGTATAAGGTAGCGTATATGGATTTGTCCGAACGCAGTGACGCCTCCTTGAGCTACTGAAACTGAAACTGATTAAAGATAGTGATTTTGTTGGTTTAGAGTTTGCAAATCTGGATGAAATTTTTCTCTAAACATGTCTGCTTTTAAGTGGGTCTGTGTAATAATCACTTTGGTTGTCACTGTGTGGGGGAAACTTTAACAATGACATTTTCTCAGTGACAGCAAGTGGCGGAGAAATCAACATGGGAGAGATGGCAGTTTTCGGTAAAACTACCATCACTGTGAAGCCGCAGCTCCTGGGCTGAAGTATGTAGTCTGGATAAGCTTCCTGGTGTTTGTTTGTTTTTTTCTTCTTCTTTAGAAAAAAAAAATTTTTTCTTAAGCCAGTCTTCCTGTTCTTTTTACTTTGTTCAAATATGAAATGATGTTTCTTTTCATCAGTTTTGTTGTTATTAAAACAGATCCCATCAAGATTGTCAAGATCGGATCAGACTGGTCTGTTTACTCAGAAAGACCTATAAAAATAAACAACCTTGGGAATTAATTCTTGCAATGAACAAATACTTACATGTCCTCAATAAGTCAACATATTGATGCTAATGACTATAAAGGAACAGAAGAAATGAAGAAAAATGCCATTTGTGATGAAATTTAATCATCACTCCCTTATCTTCTTCTGAAGTGAAGTTTTCAGACTGTAAAACCAGTGTCTGCTGCACAGAAAACAAACCTGAAGACAGAGCTGCAGTTGTGCTTTCCCAGCCCTTCTTCTCTCTCTCCTTAGCCCCCTAATCCCACAACCTTCAGTACTTAACTTTGTTTTTATTTTTTAAAAGGAACATCATAGATGCATCAGATCGAAAGAAGAGCTCAGTGAGTTGAGTTTCAGCTGAAATATTCTACTTTGTCATCATTACTTCAGCTTTGGAAGCAGTCAGTGAGTTGTTAATCTTGTTACCCTGCTGGTCAGGCATCTGCTTAGCAGATAGTGGTGTAGCGTATATGGATTTGTCCAAACGCAGTGGAGCCTCCTTGAGAAACTGAACTGAAATGAACTTGTCTAACAACAACAGCACAAATGTTATGAGACACACAAACAGACACTTTTTTTCTTTCAGTCAACATTGTGAAAAATTGTCCAAATCCAATTCACAAACTTTCACTTCAGCATCCACAGACTGAAATTTAAAATGTGATAAATGTTAGAGTTTTAAAAAATTTGGGAAGGACAAAACTTGTTTAAGAATTTCACGAATCGCATTCATTTCTCTCATTTTCTGCCATGTGGTTGGATTGCATAAAATTGCACATTGTTGGATGTGTGAAATTTTGTTTATAAAGACAAAGCTCTACTTACATCACGATAATCAGATATGACTTTGGTTGTGACAAAGTGTGTGTGTGTGTGTGTGTGTGTGTGTGTGTGTGTGTGTGTGTGTGATTTAATAGCAGTTTATTGATAAGAATGAAAGTATTAAACCGGAATAATTAGTCACATATATTGGTTAAAACTTCACCACAGCATATTTGATATTCATTAACTTGTGCATAATTGAAGCATAATCTAAATTATTATTTCATTTCAAAGCCACCTGCTGACCATGTGGTCTGCTTAACTAGTTGAATTAGGTTACCTTGTAAACGACAGGACTATCAGATCTCTTTTGAAATATCAGTGCCAACCTTTCATTCAACATAATTACATTTCATTCTAACGAAGGATAACATGAAGAACAAATATGACTTTGTTACCACTGAATTGTGGGGTTTTGACCAAAGTAAATTGATTACATGTTGATCATAACAGAATAATGTTTCTTCTGCAACTTTGTTTTTTTTTATTATTACATTTTTATCTAAGTTTTCTTTTTGTTTTTTGTTTTTTGTTTTTTTCCCCTCTCTCTTTTTCTCATAAAGCTCTTGCTTTTCGAGAGTATGTGAGATTTGGTATTTGTTCTGAAAATGAAGATTACATACCACCATTTTTCTCCCTAAATTTTAGAAATGCTGTTGCTGTGGAACTGATAGAAAAGAAAAATTGTCATCGTTACCAGATGGTAGGCTTCATTTGTTACAGTTATCTCTGTAGGGTGTCACCTTGTTGGCTGTCATTCACTGGTCTGGTGAATGAGTCTCATCTTCCATTAAACAATGAAAATCCAAAGTGTGTGTGTTGATATATGTATGTTTTTGTGTGACTTTCTCACTGCACTTTGTGTGTGTTTTAGTGAAGGTGCAGGCAGGATCCTGTTTGACATACTTTGGTGACATAGAAACCATCACCCCAGTCACTAATGAACAAAAATGTATAACAGTTTCACTTGACCGATAAACAAAACTGTCAAGGATGTGTTTGAGATTGATTTAGCTCCCCTGCACTTGATTAACGCCACTATTAGTATTACCCAGGGGATGAAAAAAAAATCAGCAGTAATGGCTCAGTTCACTTCAGCATACTGCACAGAACCCAGCTGGCTACCAGTACCATCCCAGATGATGTTAATGGGGGAGGGGGGTAGGGGGCTCTACTGTTCACAGCCATTTTAGACAGAGGACCACAATAGCCTTAAATAGTTTTGGAGTGGCACTTAATTTGCATAATGATGTTATATGCTAAGAATATTATAACTGACCTTTCCACTCTCCACTACAACCAATAAATGCAGTGAGTGTTGCTGTGCTCGCGAGCAGCAGTTATTTTTATGGTCACTGGTTCACGTGAACAGTGCGTGTCAACCATAGCGTCTGACCCAGTTTTGTCTCAGTCACAAGGCAGACAACAGAATTAGACAAAGGTGCCCCACCATAGCTATATAACTTTATGAATTTGATTTGTTTCAAACTCTTTCTGTTTTCTTGGGTTTGTTAACAAGTCATCAGTGTGTGTAAATTTCAAACAAAAAATATGGTTACTTCCATCATCTCACTGTATGATAGCATAAGAAGGGAGGACGTTTTATATCTTGCGCCCAACTAACTCATTATTGATCTGTTTGGAAGTTTTCGGTTCATAAATTTGAACATTAGTTTTTTTGACAATTTTATTTCTTACCCATACAAAAGGGTCGTCTGTTGGAAACGTCAGGGGAGCTAATTGGCAGTACTGAGTTAATACATGACTGCAAGACCTAACAGTTAGCATGGTTATTTTCAGGGTCTGGATTACCCAACACACATCGCTGATCTAAGACAAGATGTAACTGGTTTTGTGCATGTGTATGTGTTTGTTCAACTGGAGATAAACTGATAAAGGGTAATGGATAATGTAAATTTGAATGTGTGTGTGTGAATTCATGGTCAAGAACTAGAAGCCACACATGAAATAGATGAGTGAAGGAAAAAAAAGACTGAAATTAACAAGAAAGGTTTTCCCTGTGACTGGCAAGTGGAAAAAAAGAAGAAGAAGAAGAATGAAAAAAAAGAAAAAAAAAAAAAGAGAGCTTTTGGGTTGTTGTTTTTTTTCTGCGACTTTCATCAGCCATTAGCTCCATCTCTGATATTTTCAGCCAGCTCAACTCCAGGAATTGAAGAACTGAACTGAAGCAAATGGCCTCTCCCAGTGTCGACTCAAGCTTTCATGCTGTTTATTTCTGTGTACAGGCATGTAAAAGTATCACTAGTCTTTAACCACTACCACCATAGGCACCTCAGTTCCATTTTCCAGGGCTCTATTCACTTGTTTTCTTATTTTTTCACCCATTTCACATTGACGATAATTTGCAGGATGTTTAAGTTCTATTGTTTTTAAATCTTATATGTGTGTGTGTGTGTGTAAACAAAATGAGGGGACTACAACATCAATCAGCAAGCCTGCTTACTTATTGATGAGGCCAGACTTTCCATGTTCACTTTCTGTTTCTCTCTTTGTTGAACAAATATGTACATCAGATTTATCTTTCATTCCTTTGAGTTTGAGTCAAAGTAATGCATGCATGTGAATGTAAAAGCACTTTGTCTCCCCACAGGTGAAGGGCTGTGTAAATTTATTATTTCAACAGGTGTGTCCCCTTAACCAAAACATGATAGTTGCTTACATTATTACAATAATTACTGGTCCTTTCACTTGAATATAATGGTTAAAATAAGAGTTGTTTTTACCAAAACGTTATAGTTCCTCATGACAGTTACTGTTGCTGTTACCAAAACGCAATAGTTTCTCACGTTTATTACTGTTCCTTTCACCAAAACATAATAGTTCCTTACAATAATTACTGTAAAATGTAAGAGTTTCTCATATTAATTACTGTTCTTTTCTTTTTTTTTACAAAACCATAAGTTTCTTACAATAATTACTGTAAAACATAATAGTTTCTCACAATAATTACTGTTCCCTTTACCAAAACACAACATTTCTCCTTACAATAATTACTGTTCCTTTAGCAAAATTTAAGTTTCTCACAATAATTACTGTTTGTTAAATAAAACATTTGTTTCTCACAATAATTACGGTTCTTGTTATCAAAATGTAATTACATTCTCACATTATTTATTCTTCCTTTTGTCCAAATCTAATAGTTTCTCACAATATTTACTGTTTTACGGAATTGTAATTGTTTCTCACAGAAATTACTGGTGCTCTTCCTTTAACCTAAATGTTTGTTGTTGTTTTTTGCAATGACTACTGTTCATTTTATTAAAATGTAATTGTTAAAGTAATTACTGATCTTTACCCCAAAAAACCCCCCAAAACCAGAACACCTTAGAATAGTTACTATTCCTTTTACCTAAAATAAAACCATAGCTACTTGCAATAATTACTATTCCTTTTGTCAAAACATAATGCTAATAGTTAAAATAATTACGGTTCTTTTTAATCTGGCATAATACTGTAGTTACAATTGTGTGTTCCTTTATTTTCGATTTTCACTGTTTCTCCTTGATTAAAACTGGCTGAAAAGACTTGGTATTGGGTTGATATCTGTGAAGGTAGTATGATTTCAACAGATAGAACAGGACATATATTGTTTTTCTGTATCTGATTTCAACACAGTTTCCTTTTTAACTTAAAATGTCAGAAACAGTCACCATTTGATTTAATGTTGTGGTTATCTAGAGTGTATATCTCCCTAACTTTGATAAGGAAAGATTACTGAAGTTTAAAAATTTTCTTGAGAGAGAGAGAGAGAGAGAATAACTCACAGTGCATGTTGTCCATAATATGGTGTAAAAATCTGTCATGTTGTCATTAGTATTTCAAGTTGCAGTCTTCACAAAACAAAAAAAGTGATTAGTATAAAGAAAAGTTGACATGTCTTAACCTTCTGTTATTATAGCCTGTGATCCCGAGTCTGGTTTATCTGTTATGTATGTGGATAATTGGATGGAATTCAATTCATTCTTTGCCTCTCCCCACTAGCATTTTCCAATCTAACATGTAGTACTGAACAGAGTAACATTTTTTTTTTTTTTAATTGTAAAACAGTAATTTTTAACATGTCTGGTAGATGTTTTTGTTTCCGAGATTTCATTAATTTTGTTACCCCGCATATATTTATTGTATGTCCCTATGCCCCTGATTAAAAAACTGTTTCAAGAAATGGTCTGTGTCTGGCTGTGTGAATGTGGTTATGTCTGCATGCCTTTTTTTTTGTTGTTGTTGGGTGTCGGGGTTTGGGGGGGAGCCAGCATTTGCTTCACAGTACCTGACCCTTATGAAAATTGATTGAAGAATTATTATATTTTAAACTTTACACACTTACACAATTATTTACAACCCCGTTTTATTACAAATATGATTATATTTCTATAAGCACCTGGACGTTATAGTTTTTTGGGTTTAAAAAAAAACAAACTTTGTTATGGTGGGTGTGGTGACAGAATGGTAAGAGCAATCTAGTCCATGTTTCTTGAGTTCTTTCCCCAGTAATGTGCACCAGGTGTGTTAAGGGTGGAGATGTTTTCAAACTCCAAAGTCAGCTTATGTGCAGACCTACTGGTGCCTGAACCACCTCCAAACCAACTTATGTGCAGACCTGTTAGTGCCTGAACCTCCTGTGTGTGTATACTCATGCAGAGGATCAAATACACACATTAACCCCTAGGCTGCCATTATGATGAGATAACTCGTCATCACAAGCATGTACGCTTCGCTGCCACAATGAAAAGATAACTCGTCATTGAAATATTCTGACTTTTCCCTGGTTTGCATTCAGTTTGTTGATAAAAATAGTGGTAGATTTAGCTTGGAGAATCTTTCTAGATTCTATTCATTGCTAGAAACAACATCTACGTCATGAGGCAGTCCTTTATTTGAATGTTTTGGTTGGGTTACTGTTGTAGTGTTTGCCTGGCTCCTCTCCTTGCTCGCTCAACAAAATGTCAGACTGACGCCGTGCTCAAGACATGCAATTGTGGTGAACTAAATCAATCAAGATTGCTTTCTTTAGCTGATGCTCCGAAAGAATTGAAGTGTAATTTCGAAGGATAAGACAGTGGTGAACATTTAAAGGATGATTTGATAGAAAATAAAGGGAGCAATCAAGAGAGTGGCCAAGATACGACTATCAGTAAATGATGCCGGCTGTACAGGTGTAGCAGATGACAGAAAGTGACCAAATTTGTAGCAGGACACAGTGTGAGTGATTTTCTTAGCGCTCAGCCAATGCAGTCTGATGAGAAGTGGATAATGTGACTGTGTGAGAGGGGTGAAGAGGAGGGGGGTGGAGACTGAGGGGGCATGGCCTCACATCCATATTATCACTTGGAGAAGTCACAATGCATTGTGCATCTATCTCTTTTTTAATTTTTGTTTCAATTGTGGTTCTTTTTTTCTTTCTTTTTCTTTTTGTAATTGTGGTTGTTCTAGTATGATTTTGTGTGTGCGGATATCCATTTGTCCAGAAAACATAATATTTTAGTGCAAATGACCTGGCTAATGAACAAGTTGAGAATGTGACAAAAAACAAAACACTGGTTTCAAAACAACAACATGTCACTAAAAATATATAAATTGGGAAAACCTCATGTGTTTTGTATTCTTTATTCATTTACCTTTCAGAAAATATGTACTTTTATGGGTCTTTCTCCAATAACAAAGCACAGCATTTTTTGAAAATTTATACCCGTTTTTTGTGGAAAAAACCCTGGCAAATAGATTTCACTTAAACCTTATTTTCCTGGCAGCTAAAGGGTGAAAGATCATGTAATGCATGTCAGTGTTCGATGGGTTATGGATCCAAAAACACACCCAGCATGCACACCCCGGAAAACGAGTATGGGATAAAAACTGTCAAACAGCCTGCTTGTACACAGCTGCAGCCCAGATATGCAGAAGAAGCAAAAGGAGATATCTTACTAAGACACCTCAGTGTTATTAATAATAATATGTATGCTTTTTTCCCTCCAAAAGACATTTATTGGGCAGTTTTTCTCCAACTAAGCGCAAAGTGCTTTTCATCCTCAAACACCATTTAGGCCAGAGGAAAAAAAAGAAATACTGCTGCATGATGGATACTGATAATTTCACATGAAGCAGACTAATTATTTGAATTCTGACAAATGACAACCATTTCTAGGGCATTATGAATACGTTTTACTTGAAGCAGAGCAATTATGTAAATTTTGTAGCATGATAACTGTGTCTTGGTTAAAAAAAAAAAAATCCCGTTAATAATGAATGTAGAGAAGAGTACACAACGTACATATGTATCCATTAAAAAAAAGAAGTTTTTTTTATAGAACTGAAAGTATGTGAGCTAGATGACTAAAATGACACACATTCAGAAAGGTAAATTAACATGAAGGTCCCTGAGGCACTGTGAATAGGGCTGTTTTATCCAGGGCAGTTCACATTGTAAAAGCAATTATTTGGAAGAATTGTCCCCACTGTAAGAATATATGAATGGTTAGTGGTGTTTGTGACCAGAGGAAGCGACTGCAGTTCCAACGATCTGGGCTAGAATTTGTCTTGCCCAAGTTACATCCCAACTCTTGGTCCTGAGGGCTTTAGGACAGCCTCATTGGGATAGTTCCCTGAGGCTAACTAGCCCCCAAGGATGCCAACAGAAAAAGCCAGTGCAATCTTGCCTCCTAGTATTGAGAGTCGTAGTCCTTAACAAAAGACTAAGCTTGAAATGAATTCCTTGTTGAAGTCATGCATGAGACAACAGGATGCAATCTGTCCTCAATACAGTAAGAGCTTGGAGCACCATCTGGTTTTCTCCTGTTTTCAACTATCTCCTGAAGATGAAAGACAAACAGGAATATATCAGACACATCCAGCAGACAACAACAAAATAGAGGGCATATACCTTATGCCCACTGCCAGAAAAGGGGTCAACTAGAAAATCAAGCGGATATGTCAAGAGTGGTGGTGCTTGAATGTTTGATTTAACCTGAGGTGGTCTGGCTGTGACAAGTGTTCCGTACAGTTAAAGCATCTAAGATAATCGTTCTCTTCATAAACTTGACACCTTTTTAAAATCAGATCTAATACCCATGAAGGAGGTTCATGACTGCTGATACTATAAACAAGGTTGAAAAAGGTTAAAGGTCCAGTTGCCTTTCATGGCCATCGGGGCAGTAAATTGATATCCACTTTGTTTAGGACTCAGCATGAGAAGATTTGTATTTGTAATTGTATTTCTTTTTATCACAACAGATTTCTCTGTATGAAATTAGGGCTGCTCTCCCCAGGGAGAGCGTGTCGCTACACTACAGCGCCACCCATTTTTTTTGTATTTTTTCCTGCATGCAGTTTTATTTGTTTTTCCTATCAAAGTGGATTTTTCTACAGAATTTTGCCAGGAACAACCCTTTTGTTGCCGTGGGTTCTTTTACGTGTGCTAAGTGCATTCTGTACACGGGACCTTGGTTTATCATCTCATCCGAATGACTAGCATCCAGACCACCACTCAAGGTTCAATGGAGGGGGAGAAAATATCGGTGGCTGAGCCACGATTCGAACCAGCACTCTCAGATTCTCTCGTTTCCTAGGCGGATGCGTTACCTCTAGGCTATCACTCCAATCCTCTCTTTCTGCCACTTTAACTTTACTCATTTGAAGTCGGATACCCATTTACACGTGGGTGGGACGAGGAAAACCTTTCCCAAGGACACTACATCATGCTGATACAGGGCCTCAAACCCTGATCACCGATGAACACGGATCTAATGCCTAACCTACCCTGTCACAATGCAAAGACATTCTGTAAAACATAAAGGAACACATGTGGTTTATTATTTCCAAGTCATTGCATATTGTTGCAAGAGGCAAAACCATACTAAGTGTGTACTGAGTACCAAATTCATTTTGTATCAGAGACTTTCATCCATTCACAACTCTTTAATATTTCAAAAACAAAAGCAGGTGGTTTACCAATACATTCCTGAAATATGACATCTAACATGTATAGCAAGAAGCACAGAGAACTTGAGGGCAGAGCACCTTTGGAGCACTAACTCTTGGCAGCGTCAACATTCTTGAGTTCACAGATGAAATAATAATAGTTCACCTGTGGTCAGAATGAGTGCAAAAGGCTTAATCCACCCCTCCCTCTCCTGTTTTCAAGGGCATTATCTATGGTTAAGGCGGTGGGAAGAAATCACATCACCCCCTGGCAATGAAGATAAGAGGCCAGGCAGAAAATATGATGGGCCAGTCAAACTCCATACACTGAGTGCTGAGATACAACCTGTGCATGCCCAGCAGGCATGTGGAGAAACAAAGGCACATGCCCATGTATGTATTATCATTATATTACCAGAGATAACTCTGACAACACCCTGTCCATTACTGCTTCACTGATCATACAGATGCAGTTGCTTCCATCGCACATAAACTATTCTAGAAATGAACTATCAAGCTTAGATTTAATTGTTACACCTTACAAGCTGCTTTTTTTGTTGTTGCTTTTTTGTTTGTTTGCTTTCCTATTATTATTTTGTTTTATTGTCGAGATCCACATAAGCAGATCTTAGTTTGGAATATGTGCTCAATATATCCATGAGTGCTGAGAGGGAAGAGTTAAAAAAAAAAAAAAAAAAAAAAAAAAAAAAAAAAAAAAGCTTGAAAAAAAGATTGAAAAAAAAGAACACCTTAACTTGATGTATAAAAAAAATTGGTGTACACATGTGCACAGAATTCTTACAAGACTTACAATGTAAACTCGGGTATCAAAAGCATTTCCTGACAGAAGGATCAGCCAAAGAGCTAGCTACACAATGTGAAGCGATCTGAACAATACATGTACAGAAATGTCTTTTACAGGAGAGAGTCAATGATGCTTGTGTAGTTAAACTAAGTGAACCACACATACACAGAAAGTCCCCTGTTGTTGGCTGGATCATCAGATTTTTTTAAGAGGAACATACAAATGTTTGATCAAATGAGTTTTGAAGTGGGCAACTTCAGACACTTGGAAACCTAGTTTTGTTTCTTCAGGGTGATTTAGGATGGTGTATATGAGAGATGAGAGAATGAGGCTGTAGTTGTTTGTTTTTTTAATGGTAGTGTTGTTATTTATAGTTGATTTTTGGTTTGCATTTTAGTCAGATATACACTCTCCTTGCTTGTTCTCATTTGCTGTAAAGTCACTACAAGTGACCTTTATGCATATCTTCAAAAAAATTTTTTTTTAATGAAGTAGTAATATGACTGCAGAAGGAAAGAACATGAAAGGAAGCACCCTCTTTTGCCTTGAAATACAACGTAACATTGCAGACATTTTAATTTGGTTTATCAAAATTAAACAGAAGGAACATCTTCAGGATGGGTGTATAATCATCACTGACCCCATACAGTTCAAGTAGCACAAATAAACACTGGATACAATTACATTTGGCACTTCAAAGATAACTGTAGTGTGAAATATTGGTTCTTAATACTGTACTTACATGCTTAAAAAATAGTATAAAATCATATATATATATATATAATCATCATATAAAAAACAACAACAACATGCAAAACGGTTCTTATGACTGAACATGCAGAATTTCACAAATTTGTGCACAAGCCATAAACATGGAACATGCAAAATGTTTGATCCAAAATACAAACACTGAAATAATATTTGGCATTAGTTTTCTATAACTGTATGTGAATAAAGCTCAAATAATATGTGCTGCTTTGATTTTTCGCTCGAGGTGGAAACAAAACAAAACAAAACAAAACACAACAACAAAGTCGAAAAGCAGAGTGACTAGGCACAGTCTACCAACACTGTGGGAACTCTTTAGTATGCATTTCTGCTTGTCAACTGTGGGGCTTAAAAATCAACATCACTGAGAAAAAACTACAAGAAATGCCAAATACCCAGAAATTAATCTCCACTGTTGACTGCAATACACAGAATTACTCAGAAAAAAACCAACAAATGCCAAACAGCCTGAAATTAATCTCCACTGTTCACTGAAATACAGAGAATTATTAAGAAAAACAACAAATGCCAAACACCCTGAAATTAATCTCCACTGTTCACTGCAATACAGAATTACCTAGGAAAACAACACATGCCAAACAGCCTGAAATACTGAAATTAATCTCCACTGATCACTGAAATACAGAGAATTACCCAGAAAACAACAACAAATGCCAAACAGCCTGAAATTAATCTCCACTGTTCACTGAAATACAGAGAATTACTAAGAAAAACAACAACAAAAGTCAAACACCCTGAAATAAATCCCTTCTGTTTACTGAAATACACTGGAATATCACAAAGTGAATCCCAACACCTACAGCATTTTGGTTCCTGATGTGAAATTCACTTTTTCATGTTCTGATGAGGAATACATTAATACTGACATAACTGATCAGTGAATAAATAAATAAATAAACACACATATGAATGAATAAATCCTCTCTTGATAATAGATCAATGAATAAATAAATAATCAAATAAATAAATTTTCTCTTGGTGATAGATCAATCAATAAATAAATAACTAAATAAATAAATAGATAAATAAATAAATCCTCTCTTGCGATTATCATACGGATTTCATGAGACTGAAGGATGTGGAGGAAACGTTCAAGCTTCCATCAAACTGCTTTTTTGACATTTGCTCATGGCCATTCATTGAAAGGGCACAAACTGCTGATCAGACTGATCCAATGTATCACAGAGGATCAGGAAAGGAAATCAGTATCATTATAAAGCAAGCAGTGGTTCATCATAAGGCAAGCAGTGGTTCGTAACAAGGCAAGCAGTAGTTTCCAACTGTCTAACCTGGACATCTATGCACCAAGACAAAGTCAATATAAAAGAAAAACAAGAGAGGCAAGGCCTTCAAGACTCACTTGTGATATACACTTAATTCCAACAAAGGAATTAAAAAGGAAAAAAAAGAAGAAAAAAATAATGGATAATCTGGCAAAACACACACACACACACACACACACACACACACAATTTGATCTAGATCTATATGTGTTTTTGAAAAAAAAAAGAAAAAAAAAAGAAGAAGTGAAATACGGAGAACAGAACGTGGGCTACTTCAGATGAAATTGTTCCATTTCAAACATGCAATTTTCAATTCTACGAATACTCAATCTTGATGAAAAGCAGAAAATATTATTTGGATCAATATACGTTGATAGGCCACTGGTAACACTAAATAAGAGGTCCCTTATTCACCAACAAGGTCAGTCAGTGGATGAGACGTTTGAAGTTGAACATCAAGGATTTTACTGATCTGAGTAAACTAACTGCCAATCTACACCTTGCCTCAAAAGGCGAAAATACTTGCAAACTATTTGTACCGTCTGATGAGAGTAAATAAACAGTAAAGTTGTTACACACCAGTCCTTTCAGAACTGTGAAAAAACAACGGGAATCCCCAAACCAATGGTATGCGATATTCTGCATTTCCAGAACTGTTCCATTTCATTTTATATGGGTTACTTTGTGACGTCATTTTCCAATGGCATGACCACTTGCATGGTCATTATACCATCCTGCCACCCCTTTTATGTCAACTGAATGGACTCTACTGCAACAGCTATTTTCAGACAGGCAGCGAGCAACCAAAACATCCTTCGGTACCTTGAACATCACTGTCTGCTAGGAGTTGCTTAGCATACTTGTACTTGGCCTCCGAACGATATGGAAAACAGTATATAAAAGATTATGTTAGTGTTAAAAAAAACTTGATATATTTTTCAAAGCTAGGTATTGCATGTTTTACAAACTTCCACGCTTGGACTACTATAAATAGATGCACAGTTGGCAAAGGTCAGATTTGTCTTCCTTCGTGCATGCAAAATGCGACATGATGTAACTGAAACTGCGCTTGGAAAATCAATTTTGTGTGTTTGTATGCTTGTAGGGGACATTTATGCAGTAGTTGTTTTAGGCCTGTATGCAAATCTCTCTCTGAATAAAAACTCAGCTGCCTTCTTCGCCTCCTGTCAATTACATGTTATCGCAAATTGAGTGAATGCAGCACACTGTAATCCAAGATGTCCGCCTCCGTCAATTCGTTTGTGGTCTGTCAAGTACAATTTCTGTTATGTTTGTTCTGATTAATGTTGTAACAGCTACAAAATATTTATATGCAGTAAACACGCCGATGTTGTAATTAGCATCATTCTCAAATTTAAACAGTGTAAGACCTTCCTACTGAGTATAAAACACAAAAGCCTTTTTATGCTTTGAG
Organism: Babylonia areolata; assembly: GCF_041734735.1. Classification (NCBI taxonomy): domain Eukaryota; kingdom Metazoa; phylum Mollusca; class Gastropoda; order Neogastropoda; family Buccinidae; genus Babylonia; species Babylonia areolata. Next base: position 28,266,584 of record NC_134901.1, read on the forward strand.
TAGTGTTTTTAAAATGTAATGTTTTAGATGAGTGAGATCTGTTATAATACAATTATCTCCCTTTCTAATAATTAGTTTTCAGCCTATAAGTGTAATGTTCCATTAACAGGCACATTGAGAAATGTGTGTGTAAATGTAACTTCCACACCGAGCAAAGGAAAATCCATTTTCAGCAACAAAAACATTAATGAAATGCTATTGTTCAATGTGTCAGTATGTCACATGAAAATGCTAAGTTTTGAGAATAAAAAAGAATAATGTAACAGTCATTTTTTGGTGAAAATATTCAAATCTATTCTGTGCCCTTATCAGGGATGCAGTTTCATTATGATTAGAATGTATGGAAAGAACTGATCATTTGCTATTGCTCTGCCAAATTTGGTATCAACTAAGTATTTTCAGAGAAAATGACAATGTCAAAGTTTACCACGGACACACAGACATACACCCACCCACAGACAACCGAACACAAAAGTTATTACATAGACTCACATTGTTTACACAAGTGAGTCAAAAACGTATTCAACATTAACACTCTGAGGATATCAATCAACAGAATTGACAGATTTTTTCTTTCTTTACAAACTAGTATGCATCATTTTGATGAACAAGAGGCTACTTATTAGATCTTTATGTCTTTCATCTCTGTTTCACACACACGCACACACACCCACATACACACAGACACACACACAAACACATGTGCACACTCACACATTTACACATCCTCAGTTCATTTGGAGTTGTAGCTTGATTATCAAAAGCACCAGAAAAAAATCTCATATGCAAAAAAAAGTTTCTTTTTGGGTTATAGCTTGATTTATCAAAAGCACCAGAAAAAAATCATAAACATATGCAAAAAAATCAGTTTCTACAATTATACGCAGACATATTTTGTATAACAAATCTCTGGGTTGCTAGCGCTCTTGGGCTGGACAGAACAGACTGAAAACCCAGGACACACAGAATCAACTGAAATCTGCCAGAATGGACATGTACTAAGACTAGAAAGACCATCTGTCTCCTAACAGTCCGAACATGTTCAAAAAAAGCAACAACAAAAATACAACAACAAAACACGGACATGCTCCTCCTACTCAGACAGCAAAACTAAGGCACAGTCAACAAAAAAAACAAAAACACCTCATTGATCGCCTTCCTCCTCCTCTTCATCCTCGTCTTCATCCTCATCGTAATCCTCAGCATTATCCACAGAGTCCAGGTCCGTTTCAAAGGGCTGGATGTGCTCCTCCCAGATGTCCCTGATGAGGACCTCCACAAGAGGCGTGTCCACGCTGTTGGTCTCCACGTCCTCCAGGCGGCGCACCACCTTCATGCCGTCCAGCACCTTGCCAAACACCACGTGGGATCCATCCAGCCACGGGCATTCCCTCAGGGTGATGAAGAACTGGCACCCGTTTGTGTTGGGGCCTGTGGGACATAGCAGGTGGTCTGGTGATGTGTGTGATGGTGTGTTGGGGCCTGTCAGGTGATGTGTGTATGGTGTGTTGGGGCCCGTGGGACATACCAGGTGATGTGTGTATGGTGTGTTGGGGCCTGTCAGGTGATGTGTGTGATGATGTGTTGGGGCCTGTCAGGTGATGTGTGTATGGTGTGTTGGGGCCTGTCAGGTGATGTGTGTGATGGTGTGTTGGGGCCTGTCAGGTGATGTGTGTATGGTGTGTTGGGGCCCGTGGGACATACCAGGTGATGTGTGTTGGGGCCTGTCATGTGATGTGTGTGATGGTGTGTTGGGGCCTGTCAGGTGACGTGTGTATGGTGTGTTGGGGCCTGTGGGACATACCAGGTGATGTGTGTATGGTGTGTTGGGGCCTGTCAGATGATGTGTGTGATGGTGTGTTGGGGCCTGTAAGACATACCAGGTGATGTGTGTATGGTGTGATGGGGCCTGTGGGACACATTCTGAACAATCTACTGATAGCGTCCGATTCAAGAAAAATTTCCCTTCTCACTCTCCTCGACTTGTCAGCCGCCTTTGACACGATAGACCATTCAATCCTTCTTTCCCATCTTCATTTTACATTTGGTATCAACGGCACTGTTCTAAACTGGTTCAAATCTTATCTCACTGATCGATTCCAGTCTGTCATTGTTGATCATTTCCGATCTGAACCCATTAAAATTGAACATGGAGTCCCACAAGGATCTGTTTTAGGCCCAGTGCTCTTCACACTGTACACTGCTCCTCTCACTGAAATTATCAACCGCCATAATATCAGTCATCATTCTTATGCTGATGACACTCAACTCCAGAAGAGTGATACCCCTGAAAAATTGTTGTCGCTCTTGCAAGAAACATCCAACTGCTTCCTGGACATTAAAAACTGGATGACTCTAAATAAGTTACAATTGAATGCGGACAAAACTGAAGCAATGATCATAGGAACTAAACAAAAACTGTCTTCCATCACAATTGACACAATCAAACTTGGCAGTACATCCATCCCTCTTTCCAGATCAGTTAGGAACTTCGGTGTTGTCCTTGACAATACACTGTCCATGCAAAAATTTATCAGTCAGACATGTCAGTCCTGCTACTGTCAACTGTGGCACATCAGTGCTGTCCGGAAATATCTGTCCACTGATGCAACATCTAGACTCGTCGTTTCTCTCATTCTCTCTCGCCTTGACTACTGTAACTCTCTATTGTCTGGTTTGCCTGCTTCATCCATTCAGTCCCTTCAGCACATACAAAACTCTGCTGCCTGACTCGTCCTCAGAAAGAAAAGATCTGAGCACATCACTCCTCTTTTGCAACATCTCCACTGGCTCCCTGTCACACACCAAATAAAGTACAAGATCAGCACTCTATGGTGTAGATATATTCACAAAGCTGCCCCTTCCTATCTCTGCGGCTGCCTTCACCTCTACACTCCATCTCACTCACTACGATCGGCTTCGGATCCACTCTGTTTACACATACCTAGATTCAAACACTCGACTGTTGGCTGCCATTCTTTCTCTGTCTCTGGACCTTGCAAATGGAATGAACTTCCTCTTTCACTTCGTCAAGTCTCCACGCTCAGCTCTTTCAAGTCTGGCCTTAAAACCCACCTCTTCCCAAAATAGCCTCCCTTGTCTGCCTTTTCCTTGTCTTTAGTTTCTACAGTTTTAGAGTTATGCATGCGTGTGAATGACTGGTGCGAAAGTGCTTTGATTTGTCTCTGCACAAGATTCAGCGCTATATAAATACCATTATTATTATTATTATTATAGCAGGTGATGTGTGTGCGATGGTGTGTTGGGGCCTGTCAGGAATCGAATGAATGTGTCTCAAAGTTTTATATTTTTGATACATCTGATGTAAGGTTCTAAAGATAACTGTTTTGAACAATCTGTACACAGAATATCTTTCACGTTTCTTGATTCTTTCATTCCACCCTTGTAAGAGAGAGAGAGGGAGAGAGAGAGGGAGAGAGAGAGAGAGAGAGAGAGAGAGAGAAGGAGACAAAACAGAAAGTAGAGGACCACTGTGACATGTACAGTGTTAGCTGAAAGGACAGAGAGACAGAGACACAAAGGGAGAGAGCGAGAGAGTGGGAGAGAGAGAGAGAAAGAGGAAGAGAAGAGAGATGGACAGAAAGCAGACCACTACTATGACATGTGCAGTGTTTGCTGGAAGGAGAGAGAGACAGAGACACAAATGGAGACACAGAGAGAGAGTGGGAGAGAGAGAGAGAGAGAAAGAAAGAGAGAAAGACAGAAAATGAAAGAGAAGAGAGACATACAGAGAGAAAGAGACAGACAGAAAGCAGAAGACCACTGTGATGTGTACAGTGTCAGCTGAAAGGAGAGAGAGACAGAGACACAATGGCAGAGAGCGAGAGAGTGAGAGAGAGAGAGAGAGAGAGAGAAAGAGGAAGAGAAGAGAGACAGACAGAAAGCAGACCACTACTATGACATGTGCAGTGTTAGCTGAAAGGAGAGAGAGACAGAGACACAAAGGGAGACAGAGAGAGAGAGTGGGAGAGAGAGAGAGAGAGAGAGAGAGAGAGAGAGAGAGAGAGAGAGAGAGAGAGAGAGAGAGAGAGAAAGACAGAAAATGAAAGAGAAGAGAGACATACAGAGAGAAAGAGACAGACAGAAAGCAGAAGACCACTGTGATGTGTACAGTGTCAGCTGAAAGGAGAGACAGAGACACAATGGCAGAGAGCGAGAGAGTGAGAGAGAGAGAGAGTGAGAGAGAGAGAGAGAGAAAGAGGAAGAGAAGAGAGACGGACAGAAAGCAGACCACTACTATGACATGTGCAGTGTTAGCTGAAAGGAGAGAGAGACAGAGACACAAAGGGAGACAGAGAGAGAGAGTGGGAGAGAGAGAGAGAGAGAGAGAGAGAGAGAGAGAGAGAGAAAGAAAGAAAATGAAAGAGAAGAGAGACATACAGAGAGAAAGAGACAGACAGAAAGCAGAAGACCACTGTGATGTGTACAGTGTCAGCTGAAAGGAGAGAGAGACAGAGACACAATGGCAGAGAGAGAGAGAGAGAGAGAGAGAGAGAGAGAAAGAGGAAGAGAAGAGAGATGGATAGAAAGCAGACCACTACTATGACATGTGCAGTGTTAGCTGAAAGGAGAGAGAGACAGAAACACAAAGGGAGACAGAGAGAGAGAGTGGGAGAGAGAGAGAGAGAGAGAGAGAGAGAGAGAGAGAGAGAGAGAGAGAGAGAGAGAGAGAGAGAGAGAAGAGAGATGGACAGAAAGCAGACCACTACTATGACATGTGCAGTGTTAGCTGAAAGGAGAGAGAGACAGAGACACAAAGGGAGACAGAGAGAGAGAGAGTGGGAGAGAGAGAGAGAGGCAGAAAGAGAGAAAATGATAGAGAAGAGAGGCATACAGAGAGAAAGAGACAGACAGAAAGCAGAAGACCACCACAATGATGTGTGCAGTGTTAGCTGAAAGGACTGAGTGAGCCTCTAGCTGTGCATACCTCTGTTGGCCATGCTGACCCAGCCAGACCCATAGTGCTTCAGCTTGAAGTTCTCGTCATCAAACGTTTCTCCATAGATGCTCTTGGAGCCTGTTCCATCCCCGTTGACAATGTCACCAGCTGAAGGAGATATCACGTCAGAGTTATATCAAACAAGGTTTGGTTGAGTTCACTTTTATGGAAAAATAAGTATTGGTGTGTTAGTGTGTGTGATTGTGTGTGTGTGATTGTGTATGTGTGTTAGTGTGTGTGTGTGTGTTAGTGTGTGTGTGTGTGAGTGTGTGCATGCGTGCGTGCATGTGCATACAAGCATGTGAGCAAGTACGTATAGTAATTATTATATGGTCTAAAATTTTGTCCACTGACACAAACACGCACACACACACACACACACACACACACACACACGACATGACACAAACAGAGAGAAAGAGACAAAAACACAAGGTACACAATTTCAATCATTATCAATACATTTATCATTCTGGCCTCATTGAAACTGGTGACAGGTGATACCTTTCCACACACACACACATACACACACACACACAAATAAAGTAATTTAAAAAAAAATAAAATAAAAAAACCAGCAATGCATGTGTTATCTTCAGTCTTTGATCACTGCAGCATCAACACAATCCACTAAGTTGCCGCTCCACAGAAAATAAACTCAGCTCCCTGTGAAGGCAAAACGCACCCTTTGCACCAAGCTCCTGTCATCTGTCCCAGCTAGGGTGCTCAGGCCTCCGAGTCCAACAATCACAGATGAACACTTTGATTAACGTTATTCTGATAGCAAACCCTCAAGTCTGAAATGTGTTCCTGTTTGTGTTAACTGCATTGTTTGAAATGAACGACACCTGTGTCCATGTTTATGAGCACTGTAGCATTCATGCAGTTTCTCTTTAAGAGATCATTTACAGTATTCATACATACATACATATATATATATATATATATATATATATATATATATATATATATGTATGTTGTATCTTAGGCCCAACACTCTGCTTATATCACAGATTGACATGCGTTTTACATTTGGGCCAACAGCAAAGTGAGAGCTGTATTATCAATGGTTTCTCCAGTCAATGGGAAACCATTTACAGCTTAGTCTTTTGTGAAGGACAATGACTCTCAAACTAGGAGGCAAAATTGCACTGGCTCTTTGTGCTGCAGCCTTGTGGGCTAGTTGGCCTTTGGCAACCATCCCAACACCGACTGTCCTAAAATCCCCTTGGCCGAGAGAGTGGGGATGTAACTTGGGCAAGACACTCTCCACTATAATCAAATTCTAGCCCAAATAGTCGAACAACAGTTGCCTCCTCTGCTGTTCTGATGGTCATAGTTGGACACGACTGACTATCATATATATATATATATATATATATATATATATATATATATATGTGTGTGTGTGTGTGTGTGTGTGTGTGTGTGTGTGTGTGTGTCTTATGCCTTTGTCTAAAATGTGTGTGGCACATGGACACACATGTGGGCACACATACACATGCCTGGGGAACTAAAGACCCTGAGAGAACAGGATTGAATCCCGCACTTGCCGGAATTTTCTTCCTTTCCACAAGTCATTCACTGATTGAGTGGTGGTGTGGACGTATACATTTCTATCTACAGAGACACCCGTCACCAAATAATGTAGTGTGTTTGTATATCTGTTTACCTCGACAGCGCTTTATATAATACTTTCTGGTTGTCCGGTCCAATTCATTGTATTTGTAAGGATGAAGGTGGCAGAATGGTTAAGGCGCCTATCTGCCAATACAGCGTCCGTGAGGGTCTGGGTTCAAATCTCATTCTCGCCCTTTCTCCCAAGCTTGACTGGAAAATTAAACTGAGCATCTAATCATTCTGATGAGACAATAAACCAAGGTCTAGTGTGCAGCATGAACTTAGTGCACGGAAAGGAACCTAAGGCAACAGAACAGTTGTCTCTGGCAAAATCCTGTAGAAAATCCACTTTAATAGAAAAACAAATACACTGGCACACAGAGAAAAAAAAACAAAGGAAAGGAAAAGGTGGTGCTGTGCTGCACTATGGTGATATGTTCTCCTGAAGGAGAGCAGCCTGAATTTCACATAAATATGGTGTGATATAAAACGATTATAAAAAAGCAATGCAAATAATAAATACTTCAAATGCCTGCATCCAGTGCATGCGAAGGAATGCATGACAGTGAACTTGAGAGAGAGAGAGAGAGAGAGAGAGAGAGAGAGAGAGAGAGAGAAAGAAAAAAGATTTCAGTGCCATGATAAAACATCATCTGATTCACAACATGAGGGTCATGCTGGTTTGAATCACGGCTCAGCCGCCGATATTTTCTCCCCCTCAACTAGACCTTAAGTGGTGGTCTGGATGCTAGTCATTCGGATGAGACGATAAACTGAGGTCCCGTGTGCAGCATGCACTTAGCGCACGTAAAAGAACCCATGGCAACAAAGGGGTTGTTCCTGGCAAAATTATGTAGAAAAATCCACTTTGATAGGGAAAACAAATAAAACTGCACGCAGGAAAAAATACCCAAAATATTGGGTGGCGCTGTAGTATAGCGATACGCTCTCCCTGGGGAGAGCAGCCCGAATTTCACACAGAGAAATCTGTTGTGATAAAAAGAAATACAAATACAAATACAAATTTTACTCCTATTTTCATCACCCCACCCGGGTGTGAATGGGTGGGTACCCGACTTGGGTCAGGGAAAAGCAGCAGAATGAGAGAACTGAACCCTGCCTTCCCATGCTGGGCCTGAAGCACAGTGAATGCCATTTCTACTGCCCCTGAGGCCTATAAAGCCTATGGAACCTTTAACCTTGACCTCTGTTTTGCTTTTTAACCAGTACTACTGTCTTCTGACCTTTAACCTTGACCTCTGTTTTGCTTTTTAACCAGTACTACTGTCTTCTGACCTTTAACCTTGACCTCTGTTTTGCTTTTTAACCAGTACTACTGTCGTCTGACCTTTAACCTTGACCTCTGTTTTGCTTTTTAACCAGTACTACTGTCTTCTGACCTTTAACCTTGACCTCTGTTTTGCTTTTTAACCAGTACTACTGTCTTCTGACCTTTAACCTTGACCTCTGTTTTGCTTTTTAACCAGTACTACTGTCTTCTGACCTTTAACCTTGACCTCTGTTTTGCTTTTTAACCAGTACTACTGTCTTCTGACCTTGGATCATTATCTTCACTGCCCCAGAAGCCAGTAAAAGCTGTAGGATCTTTAACCTTTAACTTTTTTTTCTTTCTTTTAACCACTAATACTGTCTTCTTTGCTGGAAGAAGGTGACAGAATGGTTTAGACACTCATCTGCCAATACAGAGTCTGTGAGGGTTTGGGTTCAAATCCCGCTCTCACCCTTTCTCCCAAGTTTGACTTGAAAATCAAACTGAGTGTCTAGTCATTCAGATGAGATGATAAACCCAGGCCCCACTTTGAGCACTGAAAAAAACAACAACCATGGCAACATGAAGAGTTATCCTCTGGGAAAATTCTGTAAAAGAAATCCACTCTGACAGGTACACAAATACATATAATATGCATGCACTCATGGCCTGCCTAAACACGTTGGGTTATGCTGCTGGTCAGGCATTTACCTAACAGATGTGGTGTAGCGTGTATGGATTTGTCCGAACGCAGTGACGCCTCCTTGAGAAACTGAAACTGAAACTGAAACTGTCTCCTGACCTTGGATCATGAAGTCGCTGATGATGCGGTGAAACTTGGTTCCCTTGTAGCCGTAGCCGTTCTGGCCAGTGGCCAGCTGCAGAAAGTTGTCCACTGTGCGGGGCACCACTCCACCGAACAGGCCGATGGCAATCTTTCCGGCTTCCTCTCCATCGATGGTCACGTCCAGAACCACCTTCTTGGTCACCGTGGCCTTGTCTGCGTCCTGGGCCTGTTGGCGTGGCCATGTACAGGTGGGTGGAACATGCAAGAGGGAAAACAGGGTCAGAATTAGATGGTGAACTTCAACATCAACATGCACGCATGTGTGTGCGTCCATGAACCCCCACTCATCACATAAGATAAGAAGAACTTTATTATCTCATTGAGAGAAATTACATCAGGTGCAGCAAAACAAACGTAGACAATTTCTCAACACAAAACATTAAACATGACTCAATCAAGAAGAATCAATAACATATAAGAACATTCATATAAAAAGTATTGTATATATTCACTTAATCAAAATGTTGTAATTAATCATTATTGTAAACATATAGAAATACACCAAGGTTAACATTGCTTGTATCATATTGCACATAAATTAAGATAAGAATGATTTTATCATCTCATAAAGGGAAATTACATCAGGTGCGGTAGCACAATACAAATGTGCGCATGATCTCTCTCTCTTTCTCTCTCTCTTGGCTTGGGAGGGGCTGTGTGGGTTTTTTTTTTTTTTTTTTTTTTTTGGTGGGGTGGGGGGGGGTGGGGGGGGGGGGGGGGGTGCATGGTTTGATCCTTTTCCTTCATGATATGATGATGTTTGTATCATGATTATGTAGATGTACATGTTTATTATGTAGATGTTTAAATGTGAATGTGAATGTCATGTCTTTATTTCTTCATCTCTTTGCTACTTTGTGGATGTTTTGATTCATTTTCATTTTCCATTTGCCCTGAGGGCTGGATGAAAAAAAGCACATGTATGCTTATTCCACTTCCCTCAATAAAAAACTTCGTTCGTTCGTTCGTTCGTTCGTTCTCTCACACAGACACACAATAATAAAAATGCATTAATTGAGCAGGGACAGCAAACATAAGTTTTTCATATTGTGAATATTGTGATTTTTTGTTTTGTTTTTTTTTGTTTTGTTTGCTTGTTGTTTTTATGAAAAACTTATGTTTGCTGTCCCTGCTCAATTAGTGCATTTTTATGTAACTGATAATCACTACGTAGCAGTTATCAGTATAAGTATAATTATTGAAAGACACGAACACTGCGCAGTTCCTATTGCACATTCATCCTGCACACTGTCACACATTATTAAGCAAATGATATCTAAGAAATTTAAACAAAGATCAACCTATTATGCATGTACTTGCACACGTACTCGCATGTGAGCGCGCACGCACACACACATATACACACACACAACACATACACACATATTGTGACACAGGCATGCACACATTGTTCTCAGGAATTCAAAAGGTGAATTGAGCGCGGTATAAAGGTTTTCTGAGCTCTGGATTTTACTTTAAACATTCTGTAGCGTCGTCCTGATGGCAGCAGTTCATCATACTTTCCTAAAATGTGTGTTTTGTCAGTTGTTATCTGCCTGGCTTTCTGAACCACTCACTTTTCATACAGCTCTTGCATACTAGCTTGTCTCACTCCCACAACTGCACACACTCATGACAATATACAAAACTTGCTTACTTCTCACTCCCAAACTTCCATACCAGCACATAAATGAAACTGTCAGCACAGACTCAATACAACATTGATAGTAGCTCTGAAGAATCTTGGAGCTGACACCAATATTTCTTAACTTCTGCAAACAAAATATTCTAGACTGACATTTCTTATGAATACAATCAACATTCTTGTCAAAAGCCACATTATTGTCTAAAATAGGACCTAAATATTTCTATTCATTGACTCTCTCTACGGTTTCACCATCTATAACAAGAACAGGTACAGGCAAAGGGTCTTTTCGAAAATCTATTTACATTTCTTTTGTTTTAAAACATTCAGATCTTGATAGTTCGCTTCACACCAGGAGCAAAACTTTAATTTCAGTGAAATTAATAGTATCAGAGTTGGACAGTAGCGGAATTTTCAGAGTATTTTATGACAGAAGTTTCCTCTATGCCTCTGCAGTCATTTGTGTATAGTATAAACAGGACAGGGGACAGCACCGTGCCTTGAGGTGCGCCAGTGGAAGTATAATTTTGAGAAGAATGGACACACTGAAAGTGAAACCGAACGGACTGAGTTTTATTGAGAAGAAACCTTACTATCCAGAAAATGAGCTAAGGATCAACACCTAAACCCAACAGTCTGAGTGAAAGGAGATGAGGCTGTATTGTGTTAAAAGCAGAAGAGAAGTCAACAGAAAGAATACAAACGAAGGATCCTGTGTTATTTGAACGAAGGAAAGCATTGTGAAGGAGAGTTAAAATGGCATCGTCAATGGACACCTTAACACACACACACAAACACATTATTTATACTTACATTGTTGTAAGTTAATACTTGTTGATATGCATACACATATTCTCCCTCCTATGACACCTAATTCATTACAAACCACAATCTCTTTAATTTCTCATAATATACTTTTCTTCTAATACATATCATTAACACTTTCTTATACTAATATTCACATGCATTCCCTTTCTTTCATCCACTACTACTCCTCTTTCCGTCTAATAACACTTGCAGTGAATAGACATTAAACTGAAGATCACACACACACACACACACACACACACACACACACACACACACACTTGCATACATGTGATGTTTGTGTGCACATATATCTTCTTCTTCTTCTTACTGATCTATTGTCTATTCATGCAAGGTGTCCAGGACACATATGCATTCATTCTTTTTTGCACACACACACACACACACACGGTGACACACACACACACACACACACACACATAATGGGTATGGTTGCATGCACATGGGTTAACACATACACACATATTGCTGATTTTTCATAATCACAGAATAATTAATGTCATGCTCTTTTAACATAATACATAATCTTATTTGGTAATGTTTTGGGTTTTTTTTTCATTTTTAATCTAGGACTACTTGGTACATGTCTGAAGAAAGAAAACAAAACAAAAAAAACAACCAAAAAACAAGTTGACATCTGACTTTTATGGCAACAAGTGACAATACAAAGCATGCAATATTACGTAAATGATGGTATTTGCCTTAACATTAGGATCTTCATGTTTTTATTTATGCAAAACACACACACACACACACACACACACAATCCTGAGTAAAATGGAAGGGGGCATCAGTGCAACCCATTGAGAATAGTAATGCAGTTGCTAATCGTGTCGTCCTGTGAAAGAGTACTGTCATCTATCAATCATGAATCCGAGTGTCCTGGGTTCAGTCCTGATACTGGCACCTAGCCATCTGAGGGTGGAGGTGTTTTATCTCCTTGGCAAACAGATGTGCAGACCCGATACTGCCTGAACCATCTTTGTGTATAAATGTATGCAAAAGATCAATATTTTCATATATATCATGTACTCCATGTCAGAGTTTGATGAAGTATGGATTGTAACACAGAAATGTCGAACATTTACACACAAGAATCATCAGCCACTGAGCAAGTCAATGTTGGTCATGTATCAGGATTCTCAGAAGCTTTTTTCACTTTGGGTAATCAGAATCCCACTCTCCAAACATGATTACGTTAAACACCTTGTATTAGTTTTAATTCAGGGTTGTTTCATCTGTGCCAGACAATCAGTGCCAAACTAACAGTGGCGGGGGTGAGATGTGGTCTGGTGGAAGAGATGGGTATCTAACAGTACTGTAGTATAAATAATTGCATGAGCATTGTGTTTCTCTGTGTCTGAATGTGCTTACATACGTGCACTGCATGCTGGTATGTGCATGCATGTGTGGGTGTGCTCAGCTAGGTTATCTTAGAGTGTTCCATTTTTATTATTGTTGTACTTCTGTATTTCGCCTTCTAAATATCTTTCACTTTCCTGTATTTTATCCTAACTGCTGCTTTTTTTCCCAATTTTATGTTAATTAATGTTGTACACAAACCTAGGGTAGGCTCTCAAGGCCTGAGCAGCAATTGGAGTTGATGCAACAGACTGGCATCTACTCCTTTTCACACACACACACACACACACACACTGATTGAGAGAGAGAACAGATGAAGTGTGATGTAGGTGGATGAGTTCATACACTCTTTGACACCTGGAAACTGAAAAAAAACACACGAAATAATGTTTATAAAGACCATGATATAGACAATATAGCAGAAAGAAGAACTTTCAATAACAGCAAGGGCTTTGTCATTCTATTGTGCAGTACAGACCAGCTAAAGAACTCCTTTTTTGTGTGTAAAAACAATAGCAGAATGGAATCAGCTGGGGTAAGGAGTTGTGAGTGCAGGGGCGACCGCAGCATTCTGGGCGACCATTAAAAGACCCCTGCCAGCTACTGTTTTCCATCAATCACAGTAGGTTTTTTTGTTTGTTTGTTGTTTTTTGTTGTTGCTTTTTGCATGCGCTCTCCCAAGTTCCGTTGCAACGATGGCCATACTGGCCTCTGCGACGTATATCCTGATCCTGAAATTCAAACTAACATAAGTACCTTTTGATGTTTTGTGTCTACCTGTGACAAGTTGCTGGAGCATAGCAATGCTCAGGGACTGGCAGAGGCAGCCTTGTAATTGAGGCTGGGCGGTCACAATTATGGGTTTTTAACTGTCGTTGGGAACCACTCCCTGGTCTGTTGTTCGATCATGATCGGATGTGAGAAGAAAAGTTTAGTAACACTGAAACCGATGCAGCATAACTAAAAATGCTATGGTGGACTTTACTTTTTTTTATATTTTTTTTTTACGTGCTCTGTAATTGTGATAAGAAAAAACTTCAGAAAGTTTTGTTCATGGCAGATTTCGTGTCTGTTTAACTCATCGTCTTATAGCTCACACTTGAGCAAGATCAACTCCCTGCCCCACCCACACACGTAATGTCCTGTTTTGTTGTTGTTGTTGTTTTTAAGCAAACATCGCGACTTTCCCCGCATTCTTTCAGTGTTAATTTAACGAGAGAAATAAAATTTAAAAAAATCCTTTTAACATACTAAGTCTCATTCTGCGCTAGGATCACCAGTCCCCAGAAAAAAGGTGATGACTGTCTTCCGCACTCCTTCCCTGACTCCCAGACTCAACATGATTCCGTCAGCCAGAATTCAAAAACTTTTTTGTTTACCTTCGAGTTGGAGCAGACGACAGTGAACACCAGAAGACTGATGGTCAAAATTAAACCGTTCATCACGACTGCTTCTGAAATTGCAGGAAGCTACAGACGAAAGAAAATCTACCGGCAGACAAGAACCTTGTGCCACGTACTCGCGAAGTTCCGCCGCGAGTGGAAAACTTTTTCGCTTTGTACTGGGGCCGTCTGTGCTTGTGAAACATGAACCTCCCCCCCACCCCACCCCCAAGACATCCGCTTTTGCAGCCACGAAAGCGCAGGGGTACTACAGTGGAGCAGAAGTGAGAGCAAGTAAAGGTCACTGGGTTCATCCGATGTTTTTGACCAACACATTCCACGTAATGTTGCATTCTGAAACTTCATATTTCTCTGAGTGAAATTCGAGCCGCCTTTCCTTTACGGGAGAGTGCGCCGCCTCGTTCAGTGCAGCACCGCCATTTCTGTTCTTTTCTTTGTCTTTTACCGTCTATCTTTTGTTCCGTGTGTGTGTGTGACGGTGTGTGTGTGAATGTACATGTGTGGGTGAGAGAGAGAGAGAGAGAGAGAGAGAAGTGTGTGTGCGCCGTGTGTGGCATTATGAAGTCATGAAGCGGGAGGAACACAGTGACCGGCATACTGATTAGACTAGAACAAGGAACACGATGGTGAAGTGAAGCCGCTTCAAGTTAATTCAAATTATCTGCCAGTGAGGGTTTGGGTTCGATTCCCACCGGCTCTTGGCCTTCCGTTTAACCCCAAGTTTGACAGGAAAATCAAACTGAGCCGCGTCTCAGTAGTCATTCGGATGAGACCGAGTCAAGTTCCCGATGACTGCAGCAAGCGCTTTGCGCATTGTGAAGAACTCATGGCAACTGGCACAACATAAGGGCTGTCCCCGGGCCCAAATTCTGCAGTTGAAGAAACTGAATCCTCTCCTCTCTGATAGGTAGGTACACGCACTGACAAACGTGCGTGCACTCCGATCAAGGCCGGCTTGACAACTCGGAGCCTGGAGCGTGGGGTTATGCTGCCGGCCGCGCGGCCTGGGTCAGGCATCTTCCTTGCAAATGGGATGTAGCGTATATGGGTTCCGTCCGAACGCATCAGTGACACCCCCTTGAGATACTGAAACTGAAACACTGAAGCGGCCTCTGATGGCTATTTGATAAGCCTATGTTATAAACACCACCCGACGCTGTAATAGGCCGCTCGCGTGCGTGTGTGGCTACACTGTACAATTATCATTGTTTTGATGGCTGTTATATTAATGTTTTGATGGCTGTTACATAAATACGTTACAAACACGAACTAAGATCTTATGGGAAGAACACATGCATTGATTAGGACGGGGTAACATCAGTAGAACTGGTTTCTCGGATTAAAATTATTTTGAAACTTTTGAACCTTTGAGCCCTTGGTAAGGGGCGGGCACTGTTGTTTCTTTTCCGTTTTTTGTACAGGCTGCACTGATGCCTTTCTGTCTCCACTCTGTTCCGCACTTGCAGGCCACATCAATGGTGGAGCGTTGTGCAGTTAACACAGCGCATACAAGTACCTCAAAAACAATAAAACAAAACAAAACAAACACACAACAACAACAACAACAAAAAACCCAAAGAGAGAGAGATAGACTGAGAGAGGTGTGTGGCTCCCATTTAGGTATTTTCGTGTAGTGATAGACGAGGAATGGCTCAAGTTCATCTTGGTTTTCTCCATCTCGTGTTTAAAAAATGCCAGCTGTGAAGAAGTGAATAGACTGAGCTCTTTTAGGGAAATGAAGGTTTTTGATTTTTAAACTGATATCCCGGGCCGGCGGCAGTATTTCACTATTTTGAACTGTCATTCGTTTGTACTTCTCAAGATATACCTTGCTGACG
>NC_134901.1:28287356-28364856 GCF_041734735.1 Babylonia areolata
AAAATTTTTTTTTTTTTACTGATTTTTAATTCCACTTTGGGTTAACAATCTTAAACATAGTGTCACAAGAGGTCTTCTCATTGATAATTTTACATCATCATATCATACATTCATATTGATGTAATGTACAAAGACGTTTTTTTTTTTTTTTTTTTTTTTTTTTTTTTTTCAACTGGACGCTTACGTACATAAACTAAATCAAGACATACATGAAGTGACACAAACTTACGATGACATAGATACATATACATACACACACAAGAAGACAGATTGTGCAACAAATGTAACATCCTGGAAGACGAAATCCATCTTCTTGATCATTGTATTAAATATGAAACCTTAAGGCAACAATTTTTAAAGGATATTCAAAATTCGAATAACACAGGACATATTCCCAGTCAGGTGATGCTAACAGATGATGAATATATACAAACAAGATTAGGAAAATTTGTGTATGAATGCTGCTGCAATTTACCGCATTAACTGATTGATAAATTGTGTGTTTTTCATTCGTTCATTCATTTACCATTGCAATTGTGTCTTATAAACCTTCCGGTTTCATGACAATAAAATCTATTCTATTCTATTCTATTCTATTCACACACACGCAAGCTCGTGTTACACGTCTGCAAATGGGAACAAGATGATTATCACAAGGGAGGGGGGAAAAAAAGAGAGAAAAAAAAAGAAAAGAAAAAAAAGAGAGGGGGTATTTTACATCTTCTTCGTGGGCATGATGTTTTACAGTGAGCGATGAAGCCTATGCACAAATCATTCTTTCTCTTATCAAAATTTGCCGGCCTCCTTCGTCTCCTGTCAAGCATGTGTTAGCGAGAACTATCACGTCTGCTTCATCAGTAATGGCTAAGCATGAAAAGGTCTACGTGATACCATTTTCCAAATTCAGAATAATTCCAGAGAAAACGAATTATTCAAAGCTTATCGCCGTGTGTGTACCAGTACACACATACGTGAGCCAGTAAAGCTCATTCTGAAAAGAGAGCGAGACAGACTAATCTAATCATGTTGCTCATAACCCAGTCGACAGAGAGAGAGAGAGAGAGAGAGAGAGAGAGAGAGAGAGAGAGAGAGAGAGAGAGAAGTATATGTAAGAAAAGACAGGTATGGAAGTCGGCATTTGTTGAAGAAACAGCTGTGAATTATGTGTCAAGCTTTCAGTTTGGAGAGCACTATGTAAATACTTAAGTACGCACACACACACACACACACACACACACACACACACACACACACACACACACACACACACATGATAAACACAGAGAGAGAGAGAGAGAGAGAGAGAACTCACTTTCTGCGAAGGTGTCTGGAAAGCCGAGTTCGTCTCTCTTCGCTTCTTCCGCGGGAATATCTGGAAAGCCAAGTTCATCTCTCTTCTCTTCTTCCGCGGGAATGTCTGGAAAGCCGAGTTCGTCTCTCTTCTCTTCTTCCGCGGGAATATCTGGAAAGCCGAGTTCGTCTCTCTTCTCTTCCGCGGGAATATCTGGAAAGCCAAGTTCGTCTCTCTTCTCTTCTTCTGCGGGAATGTCTGGAAAGCCGAGTTCGTCTCTCTTCTCTTCTTCCGCGGGAATATCTGGAAAGCCGAGTTCGTCTCTCTTCTCTTCTTCTGCGGGAATGTCTGGAAAGCCGAGTTCGTCTCTCTTCTCTTCCACGGGAATATCTGGAAAGCCGAGTTCGTCTCTCTTCTCTTCCGCGGGAATGTCTGGAAAGCCAAGTTCTCCGTCTCTCTTCTCCAGTTCTCTGAGGGTGTACTCGAGGTCTCTTTCCATCTTGCTGCCCTCCTCACTCTCCTGGAAGGGCTGGAAGTCCCCCTGGCAGAGAAACGGCATGGCCACAGCCACAGCCACTAACAACAGGACCCGCTGCTTCGCCATGGTTTGTCAGTGAGGGGTTAAGAGCACCCCGGGCAGGGAAGGATGGAGGGAAGGTTCGGAGATGTCGTTCACTCTGCAGAGAGGTTCCACCTCCTCAACAGAGACTGTAGCCAGCGTGTGTTCAAAGAGAAACCGACAGGGCTTTTTATACACACCCTCTCCCAGACAGAGAGAAAGAGAGCGCTGCTTACATCAGTGATCCACCATCAATGTTTGTCGAAGACCTCAGCTGACGGTCAGCTATCTGTGACAGGGAATTCCAACTTTCCAGTCACAGGCCCACGCACTTCACAGTACACGTGTATTACCCATGCGCGCACCATAAGTAAGAAAACACGGAAATAAAAGTCAACAATTGTTGAATAACCAACTATGAATTATGTGTGATGCTTTCAGTAGAAGAGCATTATGCAAATTCTTAAGTATCACAGTTGTGTGTCTATCGAAAAATCGGTTATGCTTAAAGGTCCCCACATCGCCATTTCAAATTTTGCAGCCGCAACGAAAGGCGAAATCTAAACTTTACAGAGTCCAGAAAAATCACTTTGAAAGGAGAAATCTAAACCTCGCAGAGTCAAGAAAAATCGCTTTGAAAGGCGAAACCAAGCGTTATATAAGATCATGAAAAATACATAATAAATCTATTTTATATCATATCGTACACATTCGTGCTGGTTCAGTCTTATTTACCAAAAGAGCATAAAATTATGCTCAACCCGAGTGACCTTTCGTATGCGACGGGAGTTGTATAATCAATGGTTTCTCCATTGCATTGGGAAGTCATTTACAGCTTAGTCTTTTGTGAAGGACTATATGACTCTCAAACTAAGAGGCAAGATTGCACTGGCTCTTAGTGCTACAGCCTTGTGGGCTAGTTGGCCTTTGGGAACCATACCAACGCCGTTTGTCCTAAAACCCTCTTGGCCGAGAGAGTGGGGGTGTAACTTGGGCAAGACATTCTCCACTATAATCCAAGTCTAGCCCAGATAATTTGGACAGCAGCTCCCTCCCCTGCTGTTCTGATGGTCATGGTCGGACACGACTAACTATCATTCATGCTGTTGCAAGACGTGCACAGTGGAAAGAAAACAAGGCCAGCAATTCCACCTGTTCTGCGCTGGGCACACTGTAATAGAGTGGAGTGATGGCCTAGAGGTAACGCGTCCGCCTAGGAAGCTAGAGAATCTGAGCGCGCTGGTTCGAATCACGGCTCAGCCGCCGATATTTTCTCCTCCTCACTAGACCTTGAGTGGTGGTCTGGACGCTAGTCATTCGGATGAGACGATAAACCGAGGTCCCGTGTGCAGCATGCACTTAGCGCACGTAAAAGAACCCACGGCAACAAAAGGGTTGTTCCTGGAAAAATTCTGTAGAAAAATCCACTTCGATAGGAAAAACAAATCAAACTGCACGCAGGAAAAAAAAAAAAAAAAAAAAAAAAAAAAAAAAAAAAAAGGGTGGCGCTGTAGTATAGCGACGCGCTCTCCCTGGGGAGAGCAGCCCGAATTTCACACAGAGAAATCTGTTGGGATAAAAAGAAATACAAATACAAATAATGCCGAAACTATGCAGCAGCTGTATGCACTGGAAAAAAACAACAACACAAAACATGTGGTGAGTTTTATTTTATCATCAATTATTAGATCATTTGCAAAATGTATTGGTGTTGGTGTAATTTGAACTGAACCACACTTGCACTTTGCTCTGCAATTATTCCTCCCCCCAGAATAATTATGTTACACACCTTTTCAAATGGTTAACGCTTGTCACTTAGAAGTGTGTGTTTGTGTGTGTGTGTGTGTGTGTGTGTGTGTGTGTGTGTGTGTGTGTGTAAGAGAGAGAGAGAGAGTGTGTGTGTGTGTTCAAGTTGCTGCACGTGCATAATGCATCTGTGTGTGTGCGTGTGCGTGCGTGTGTGTCTTCGTGTATGTAGGTGTGTACGCGTATGCGAGTGCGCACAAGTTCACTGTACGTGGTCTGTTTTAACTCTTATTTTGTTTCAATCACTTGCCTTCTATGTATGCGTCTTCTTATTTTTTTTTATTTTATTTTTTTTTTGTTTTGTTTGGCTTTGGTTTTGGTATTCTGTTATTTCTTTTGTTTGTTTTTTTGGTTTGGTTTTGGTTTTGGTATTCTGTTATTTCTGTATATTTATCTATTTGCTTGTTAGGTTATGTTTATTTTTGTTCCATTTCTATTTACTGCTTTTCACAGTTTGTTTTGGTTCATTTTGCTCTTCTCTCTCTCTCTCTCTCTCTCTCTCTCTCTCTCTCTCTCTCTCTCTCTCTCACACACACACACACACACATAAGTACACACACACACACACACACACACACACACACACGCACACATACACACACAGACAAACAGACAGACACACACACACACAAAGACGTACACACACACACACAGACAGACACACACAGAGACACACAGACACAGACACACACACACACACACACACACACAACACACACAGATATATGCCGATGTCAGCATGTGTCTGCTCATATCACCTCAAAGAAAGTGACATAAAGAGGAGTTGATAGAAATAAAGTTTGCTTCGGTTACGTTACCGATATAAGTAAGAAATCACCGACGCGTTTTAAAGCGCTTTCGCTACAAAAGATCGTGTTTTAGGGACCTTTAAGTCTTTCGGTGTCCCTTTCACAAATGTCGTTAGTTACTTAAGTTGAGACCAGTGTCACTGTCTTTTGTAATACAACCGTTTCACACACATAATTTCTTGATGACATTCTTATAATGTCTTTTGTAATACGACAACCATTTCAATCACATAATCCCTAAATGGCGGTCTCTAAATTACGCTACATGCTTAATCTGTTTTTCTCCTCCATTATGTGCCTGAGAGGTCGTCTGTAAATCATCCATCTGTCCAATGCGGTGATTTTGCGCGCACTTCAGCACACACACAGACACAGACACACAGACACAGACACAGAGACACACACATATATACACACACACGCACGCACGCACGCACACACACACACACACGCACGCCGTCTAATAACACTTCTAGTGAATAGACGTTAAACTGAAGATCTCTCACACACTGACACACACACACACACACATCACGTACGCACACATACACACACACTCTCTAATAACACTTCTAGTGAATAGACGTTAAACTGAAGCTCTCTCTCTCTCTCTGACACACACACACACACACATACACACACACACACACACACACACACGCACACAATCACACACACACACACACACACAGGAACATGATAAGCCACTTGATTCTCGCCATTTTCGCAGCTCAGCCAGATGCAGTAACAATGTATTTTCCTCCCTGCCGAACACGCGGGATAACACTTCAAGTGACACCATCACCCAATTAACATAATTTTTCTCACAACTACGGAAAGGAATGGATAACAAGAAACTGAAGAGACAATTATGGCTTACTTATGATTCCTCCCTCCCCCCCCCGCCCCCCCACCCCTCACTTCCCCAACCGTTATGCTGTGAATCCGTATTGAAGTGGTTATGGGTCAGAAATGGACCAAACTGTCAAAATCTTTATATATATATATATATATATATATATATATATATATATATATATATATATATAAGAAGAAAGAATAGATAAACAGATTTAAAAAACAAAACAAACACCACCACCAATCATAATCATAATAGTATTCATAATCACAATCATCATCATCATAATAATGATAATGATAATAATAATAATATTATTAAAGAAAATAATTTAAGAAATAATCATTTTTTTTAAATAAAAATATATTAAAGAAAATAATTTAAGAATTTTTTTTTTTTTTTTTTTTTTAAAGATAGGTAACAAATATATATAGATTCATGAATTTAAAAAGAATATTAAAAAAAACAAAAACAACTTCCTTCCCGGAAAAAAAATCATGAAGTGCTGCATGGGAGGCAACGAGAAGTGCCACAAAGATGAAGTTGAAAATGATGTGCACACTGACGGGATCAAAAGAATCAGACTTAAAGGAAAACCACGAAGCTGAATTAATCATCCAACAACCACAGTTCTCAGTCAGTGGTGGTGCACAACTCCAATGATCAAAGTAGAGACCTTTCCGCGCAAGGTTTGGTCAGCAAGTGAACAAAATATATCATCTCATGATTCTTCTTCTTCGTCGTCGTTCGTGGCCTGCAACTCCCACGTTCACTCGTATGTACACGAGTGGGCTTTTACGTTCATGGCCGTTTTTACCCCGCCATGTAGGGAGCCATACTCCGTTTTCGGGGTTGTGCGTGGTGGGTATGTTCTTGTTTCCATAACCCACCGAACGCTGACATGGATTACATGATCTTTAACGTGCGTATTTGATCTTCTGCTTGCGTATACACACGAAGGGGGTTAAGGCACAAGCAGGTCTGCACATCTGTTGACCTGGGAGATCGGAAAAATCTCCACCAGGCGCCGTTACCGAGATTCGAAGTCGGGACTCTCAGATTGAAAATCCAGTGCTTTAACCACTCGGATAGTGCGCCCGTCTTAACTTAAGATAAGTTTTGAACCTATTTGCTGATCACTGATCAGAACCGAATGTGTTCGGGTGTGAACGTTTCCTCCAAATTCCTGCCCACGTTGACCAACATTTCACTATAAAGGAGAAAGGCAGCAGAATGGTTAAGATGCTCATCAACCAATACAGATTCCGTGAGGGTCCGGGTTCGATTCCCGCACGTCCTTTCTCCCAAGTTCGACTGGAAAATCGAACTGAGCGTCTAGTAATTCGGATTAGACGATGCACTGAGGTCCCGTGTGCAGCACGCACTTGGCGCACTGAAAAAGAACCCATGGCAAACGAGAGTGTTGTCCTCTGGCCAAATTCTGCAGAAGAAATCCACTCTGACAGGTGGACAAATATACACATGCATCCACGCAAAGCCTGTCTAAGCGCGTTGGTTTATGCTGCTGGTTAGCGCACAGTCTGCCTAGCAGATGTGGTGTAGCGCGTATGGATTTGTCCGAACGTAGTGATGCCTCCTTGAGAAACTGAAACTCGCTGTGCGGGCAAATATTAGGATTGAAAACAAGGATTTTTTCACCCATTTCTGACTTTTTTGTCACGGATTTCCGACTTAGAAACGTCATAAAAACTCCATTGTTTGCCACAGAAACCAAACAGGAACCACCTTGCCGGAATACCGGATCGGGGTTATCACACACACACACTCATGTAATTCACACACGTAACGAGCACACACACACACAAACCAAAAAAGTTAACAGTTCACATGGAGCCGCGTTTGACAGAATGATGATAGGCATCCGAGCACGTAGTGTAATAGGAACATATGTAACAGGAATATATGTAACAGGAACAGATGGCAAAGCCATGATAGGTCCTTTTTCGAACATGCGAATTGATGGCTGCCTACGTCAAAACAATATCCTTAAGGAAAAATTATATCTATCTACTTACACACACACACACACACACACACACACGCGCGCGCGCGCGCGCGCGGTTCACTCGCAAAGACTTCTGTTGTTTTTTAATGAAGACTTTTTTTCTTTTGGTCGGCCGTTTCAGCAATGAAGTAAACAATTGATTTAATGATAGCAAGGTCATCTGATCCTTTAAACTGTTGACTTTTGTGTTGGTGCATTTACGAACACAAAGAATCTTTATCATGAAACAAAACTTGTGTCTTATGGACCACAGCGAGCCAGGCAGTTTCTGTGGATACAAGTACATCTGTATCAAACCATCTTATCACGTTTATACCATTGGTTCGAGTTCTAAACCTTGCCAGGTTATCCCGGTGCCAGCGGCTTCATTGTTACAGCGCTATGTTTCTATGGCTGCATTGAGATTTTCTTGAAAGGAATGATACCATTTATATGCTCCGTTTTGCTGCCTCCCCCCTCCCCCCCCCCCCCCTGCCCTCTCCCTTTAATTTTTTTTTTTTCCCAGTGGCCAGTTTTGTTGAATAGGTTCAATGCCACAGTGTAGATTCAAAACGGTGTGTGAAAGTGATATTTATACTACTACTACTACTACTACTACAACTGTATTTCACCGAAAATGTTGGAGAGCGCACTGACACAGAGAGCAAATGTATGATAGAAATTAAAAAGAAATGCGAATAACTTTATCACTGAAAAAAGCATGCGAGCGAAAAACCTCTTCACTCAATCCGGTTAAAAATAAGAAAATAATAAAAAAATTAAAAAAATAAAAGAGAAGAAGAAGAAAAAAAACTTGCTTCAGCCATTGTGTGTGCGTGTGTGTATGTGTGTGTGTGTGTGTGTGCGCGCGCGCGCGCGCGCGCGCGCGTGTGTGTGTGTGTGTGTGTGTGTGTGTGTGTGTGTGTGTGCTTACGTTGGGAAAAATGCGTGCGTGTCAGTTTTTTCCTCACAGAGTGGCATGACGTCCTCTCATCTTTGACGTCATACTTGGAGCCCATTCGCATGCGAGTGACAAACAAGTCGGTACATGAACTGCTTGTTATGGGCGACATTGCCTGCGTATGTGATACACTTCTGACACAAGGGTCTGTTATATGTTCAAGCCTGGAACGCCCTGTTACATTAGTAACATGGACGTTTAATGCTGTTTCAAGTCCGTTTCATTTATTTTTCCACTGAAGACGAGCATTGAAGAATAAAACGAAAGAAAAACTATGGAGCAAACTCAACTAATCGAAATAAAAGGGTTTCTACTTTTTACCCAAATTACCCCAAATGACGCCAAATGACACCAAATTACGCCAAATTACCCGAAATGACAATAAAATGATACAAGGCTGGTCCTACCTATGCATGATTAGATCTTTCTGACCTCATCAGTGCTTACACTGCCTCAAGAACTCGTCCTTCGTGTCATTACATTAATCTATGGTAAACGTTCTTTCCTCTTTGCTTAGCCTCGTATCTGGAACGACCTTCTACATCATGTCCGTTCATCCGACTCCGTCTATGCGTGTGTCTATGCCTCCCCCTGTGGGGGGAGGGGAGACAGAGACAGAAAGAAATCTAAAATTAATGCCTTTTAAACAGATTTTCAGGTGCAGAATTCAAACTGTGCTCCCTGGTGAAAAAGCATGGCTGCACCTCCCACGTTCATTCGCACTCGTGGTCTTTTATGTGCATGACTATTTTCACACTACAGTTTAAACGGTCATACTCTGTTTTCGGGGGTTTTGCATGGTGGGTCACTAATCTGAAAAAATAAGTGGATCCGATCTTCTGCCAGTATACACACGCGAAGGACTGCAGGACTGCATTATGTGCTGACCTGTTAGACCGGAAAATTCTTCTTCTTCTTCTTTAAAAAAATATTTAAAAAAAAATCCTTTTGATCCACCAGGCCCCAGAACCGCGATCGAATCGTCAAACCCAGGACCCTCAGACTGACAGTCCTATACCCTGACGGGAGTATGTGTATCATTATTCCCCCAGGTCTATGTTTCCCAGGCCTATATCCCCCACAGGTCTATGCCCCCCCTAAACCCCCCCGTCTATATTCCCCCAGGTCTATGTTCCCCAAACCTATGTCTGTCAGCAGTGGTCAGTGGTAAGTAGTGGTTAGTGGTCAATAGTAATCAGTGGTCAGTATATTAGTGGTCAGTGGTGGTCAGTAGTGGTTGGTTGTGGTCAGCGGTGGTCGATGATCAGCAGTGGTCAGTGGTGGTCAACAGTGGTCAGTGGAGTTCCGTGGTCAGCAGTGGTCCGATTGGTAAAAAAAACAACAACAAAAACACAGAACAAAACAAAACAAAAACAAAAAACAAAACAGGACGTCATGGTGATACTCTTTTTTTTTCCTTCTTAAAAAAAAATCTTTTTATTCAATGTCACAAACCAACGCAGCTTAAAGAGTTTAATATGGTGGTCAGCAGTGGTAAGTGATGGTCAATGGTGGTCAGCTGATGGTCAAGTCCTAGCAGGACGTTCCAATATTGCATACAAAATGATGCAAGCTGAACTCTGATAGTGGTCAGCAGTGGTCCGGCAGTGGTCAGACAATGCACAGACGTGACAACACAATGCAGCCTGAGCACTTTTGGATTGTGGTCAATAGTGGACAGCAGTGAAAAAAACATAGACCTAGGGGAACATAGACCTGGGGTGAATATGGACCTTGGGGAACACAGACCTGGGGAAATAAAGACCCAGAAAACGTAAATTTTGGGGGGACATAGACCTGGGGGAGACCCGGTTGAAAGAAAATTTGGGGGAACATGTTCCTGGAGGAACTTAGACTGACCTGGTGGAACATAGGGCTGACCCCTACCCAACCAATCGGCTGTTGCCGCGCGTCATTACAACGATTAAAAACAAGAAAAGAAAGAAAAAAGATGGTTACGACGACATCGATAATGATAATGATTTCTCAGAATCTCACTACGTTCGTAAGTCACGGTAAAGATCAGGATGGAATATTTCACTAAGAACGTAAGTCACGTGAAGTGCCCCGGGGATAAGTAACTTCAACTTGAACTGAAGTATCATTTCATGAGGACTCAGAGAGACGCGACAGCTGATTGGATAGTGCCTCGGGATACGTAACTTCAACTTGAACTGAAGTATCATTTCATGAGGACTCAGAGAGACGCGACAGCTGATTGGATAGCGCTTGCGATCTCCAACTCCAATGCAAGAGCGCCTCAGTGGTGGGTTTCGCGGGTGGCGGTTTCCACTCATCCCCAACATCAACATACTCATGCGTGTGTGTTCTTGATGGAGATAATAATTATACACACGTCAAAGATCCCGTTATCCACTTCCGCGCGCGCGCGCGCGCGCACGTGTGTGTGTGTGTGTGTGTGTGTGTGTGTGTGTGTGAGACTGATAGGAAGCGCGCTCGAGCGCTGACACGTGTATGCACGTGTGCGTTAAGGTGAGTTTGTTGTTCTGACCTGTCGCAAATGGTATATCGGTTTATCGTTTCACACACTGGGATGCATGTAGTCTTTCTGTCAGTTTCCAGATGGAAGTGGTGGTGGTGGTGGAAAGGGGAGTGGGGAGAGATCTCGAGACGCCAGATGCCTAACCAGCAGCATAACGCAATGCGCTTAGTCAGGCCTTGAGTGCATGCCTATATATCTGTATGTGTACCTATCAGAATGGATTTCTTCTGCAGAATTTTGCCAGAGGACAACACTCTCGTTACCATGGGTTCTTTTTCAGTGCGCAAAGTGCGTGCTGCACACAGGACCTCGGTTTATCGTCTCATCCGAATGACTAGATACTTAGCCACGGTTTGATTATCTGCCAGATGCAACGTGGTCGTTAGTGGACTTCTTACGTGTGTCGTTGGTGCAGTGGGTTTTTTAGTCCGGGTTTGGATTGTACACAATGTGAACTGTTTCCTCAGCTTATTCATGCCCTTTCCATTTAAATGAACAATTGTATTTGTATTTCTTTTTATCACAACAGATAAAAACAGAAATTCGGGCTACTCTCCCCAGGGAGAGCGCGTCGCTGTACAAAAGCGCCACCCATTTAAAAAAAAAAAAAAATTCCTGAGTGCAGTTTTTATTTATTTTTTCTATCGAAGTGGATTTTTCTGCATCATTTAGCCAGGAACAACCCTTTTTGTTGCCGTGGGTTCTTTTACGTGCGCTAAGTGCATGCTGCACACAGGACCTCGGAGAAAATATCGGCGGCTGAGCCGTGATTCGAACGTGTTTGTTCTGTATTGTCCATGTGTTCTGTGTGGCTTGTTCAGGATTAAAGAGACTGTGGCAGTCCAGTCTTGAATAAAAGCTAATTTGTGTTTGCACATTTCTTCTGTCTTTGCTGCTGTGTGCACATGTCAGACAATCGGTATGAGGATGTAAACCCGAGGACTGGCAAGGAATAAACAACCATAGCAGAGTTCATGTCACTTCAAGGACAGGCCCGGCGCTTCCTTTTTTGAGGAAGTGTCTGGATTTGTTTCAATGTACCTTTTATTTACTTGTGTGCTAGCTGAAACTGAATCGGTAGCGTAAGCAGCACTGACTTGAAGTTGCGTACCTCGTGGATGGAGAGAGTTACCACTCTTTGCTGTTTGTTGATAATTAATTTTCATCTCCTGGCCTCATTGTTTGTTAATTTCCAGTTGAAAAACCACCGAGGCAACCATGTGTTTGTTCTGTATTGTCCATGTGTTCTGTGTGGCTTGTTCAGGCTATGGCAGTCTTGAATAAAAGCTTATTTGTGTTCAGTTGCACATTTCTTCGGCTGTCTTTGCTGCTGTGTGCACATGTCAGACGATCGCCGGGTATGAGGACAAGCCCGGCGCTTCACTTTTTCGAGGAAGCCGTGTCTGGGTTTGTTTCAATGTATCTTTTATTTACATGTGTGCTAGCTGAATCGGTAGCGTAGGCAGCACTGACTTGAAGTTGTGTACCTTGTGGATGGAGAGAAATAAGACTCGAGACGATTAAACAGGCCAGTTTATCGATGACTTGCTTTTCCGGCTGAGATTTCTTTATCAACTAAGGTATTGTCTGTTCTTTTGGGGAAGAGTGGGAGATTGTCAACATCTTCTTCAGTGAAAACACTTGTGTAAAAATCATTTAAGACCTCTGCCTTTTCTTGATTATTCCGGCGGCCGAGGCAGCAGGTTTTGAGTTCTGGTGCAGTACACAGGGGTTTTGTTTTCTTGGTGTGGATTCATGTTATGCCATGCGTAGAAGTTGGGTTCGATTGCGTTAATTCCATTCACTGAGTCTTTGACTGATGCTAACGCGCCAGAAAGTTCACTGTTGTCAAGTTTGATTGTTTGTTTGTTGTTGTTGTTGTTGGTTTTCTTTTTTTTTTTTTTTGCTTTTTTTGTTTGTTTGTTTGTTTGTAATGTCCAAATAATTTTTAACGCCCTAAATTATTGCACCTGTTTACACGAAAGTTTTCGCGTTTTCGTGTCGATGTTTTGCCGGAGGCATTTGAGAAATGACATGTTAAAACCAAGAAATAGGCACAATACGACGCGACATCAGCTGCGGAGAACACGAACCGACATCAGTGTTGTCTCAAGCCGCCATGTTTTTTGTCTGTATTTTCATGGTTTGCTTGACTAAAAACAGAAACTGAGAGCAAGATATCGGCACTTAATGACAGAATCCGCATCAAAATATAGGAAAATAATCAGTGTTTAAAAATTGAGTCGAATGCCACAGCTCGGAAAATGGGTCCGATTTGAGCATCTACAAATGGCAACATAATTTCATCTATGCACAAAAAAAGCCGATCTGAACTTAGGACGCTAAAATAGGACTTTACCAAAACACCTCACGTCTCTCCTCCCTTCCAACCCCGGCCGAAAATAAATCATATGAAATAAAATATCAAAATTACACAAACAAAATGAATAAAAATAAGATGATAAATGAAATAATATCAAATAGGATGGTTTAAATGAATGAACTTTTTTCTTCAAAATGATAAAATAAAAACACAAAAATGCGAAAGTCTGTTAATTTAATTCGATAAAGATTAAGAACCGGCCTTGATTTACATTATCTAAAAACGATCATCCGAGTCCGTCGTGTTGTGGAAAAGAAAGAGAGAAAGGATGAAAAACAAAATAAAACAACAACGAATACCGTGCATACAGATGAACGGAAGATACCAACAGAAAGATTATTAGGACCTATTTACTTTATTCGTAAATAATCTCCCTTGCGAACTAAAGCGTAGTACACGTAAAATTTTTGCAGATTATACAAAATTATACAACTCTCCAAAATTCTATCGGGATTTACAAACAGATATTGAAACATTACTAGTAAAATGGTCAGACACATGGAATCTATATTTTAATGCTAAAAAATCTAAAGTACTTCATATTGGAAAATCAAACCCAGAGAAAGAGTACATAATGAAAATCGGAGACAAAGAAATAAAAGCATCAAAATGTGATGAGGAAAAAGACTTAGGTGTCACATTTGACAACAATAATTTATTTATCATTTGACAAACATGTAACAAATAGTGTAAACAAAGCGAACAGAATGATTGGAATAATAAGAAGAGCACTGTTTACATTTATAGACAAAGTTACTTTTTTATTGTTATATAAAACGTTGTGTTGGACCTGTCCTAGAATATGGAAACACTGTATGTACACAGCGCAAAGTAAAGCAATCACAGGCCATAGAACGGGTTCAAAGAAGAGCAACAAAGCTGATCTATAGCATAAAAGATTATTCATATCAAGAAAGATTAAAGTACTTACAAATACCATCACTTAAAGTAAGAAGAGTAAGAGGGGACTTGATATAGACGTACAAAATATTTAATGGGTTTGACGATGTAACAAAGCATGCTTTTTTTATACTCCATAGGTAGACAATTCCAAAAAGAACACCCGCCAGAGAAGGAAAGCTTAGTGGTAATATTTGGTGGAATCAAGCATGGGCACAGGCTGTTGAACTTAAAAAGAAGACTTTTAAACAATGGTTAAAGGATAGTGAGGATTTTAAAAAAATGATAAGAACACGGAGATTGACAAGCAAAGACTAAAGGACAGAGTGCAACGATGATGGATTAACATCCGAACAGCTGGCTGTCAGAATTGATAGTGAATCAAACGAACAATATAAGGAACCAGCTCCTAATAATGACATATTTATAAATGCTCTACTAACTTCTAAAGAAGTTGAAGATGCAAT
Organism: Babylonia areolata; assembly: GCF_041734735.1. Lineage (NCBI taxonomy): Eukaryota > Metazoa > Mollusca > Gastropoda > Neogastropoda > Buccinidae > Babylonia > Babylonia areolata. The sequence goes on from NC_134901.1 coordinate 28,301,900, forward strand.
TGCGTCATTTGGAAATAAAAAGTAGCTGTAGGTTATGATGGTATTTCGTACACCATGATCAGTCATCTTCCTAAAGAATGGTGCAAGCTTCTTCACACACTATATGCGAAATGTTGGGAAACAGGCAAAACACCTTGTATATGGAAAAAAAGCTATCATTACTCCGGCATACTTAAATCAGCTAAACCACTATCAGACACATCGAGTTATAGACCCATATCCCTAACATCGCACGTCGGAAAAATCTTGGAGAAAATTATATTGATGAGGCTAACATAATATTATTATGATAAAAACAGAATTATTTCAATTGCACATGCCGGATTCAGAAAGGGCAGATCTAACTTAGATCACCTAGTAAAACTAACAACAAACATAAAACAACAGTTTTCAAAGAGAAAGAGTGTTTTGGCCACGTTCTTTGATGTACAAAACGCTTATGACCGCATTTGGCATGCCAGACTACTGTTTAAGCTACACAACATCGGGTTAAGTGGCAATGTATACAGGTATATAAAATCTCTTTTGACAGAAAGAAGCATCATCACTAAAGTTGGGCAATCATTGTTGTCTTCAAGATCAATTAACATGGGTATTCCGCAAGGTTCTATAATTTCCCCACTTCTGTTCAACACAATGTTGCATGATTTGCCAAAATATTTGTCTAAAACTATAAATCTCGCCCAATATGCTGATGATATAGCAGTTTGGGTGAACGTAACATTGCGAAAGAAAACGGGCCTGCGTTATATCAATCACATTAACAATTTATATCAATCAGAACTTGATAAATTAAACATTTATATGAAAGATAATGGATTACAGTTTTCAACTGAAAAGACACACATGATACTTTTTAATTATGGTGCTGCCCCCCAAAAATTACCAACTTTTCATCTTGATGGAAGAGAACTCTTCTACAAATCTGAGGTCAAATTCCTTGGTGTTTATTTTACTCCAAAGCTAAATTGGAAGAAACATCCAGAAAACATGAGATCAAAAGCAATGAAAAGCTTAAGTTTTCTTAAAATCGTCAGTAAACAGCCTTGGGGTCAAGATTAAACACTTTTTCATCTCGCTACTGCACTGGTAAGATCTAGACTGACGTATGGACAGGAGGTATTTTTCTCTGCTCCGAATGCTTTCCTTAAAAAAAATGCAAAGCCTGGATAGCAAAGCCATAAAGCTGGTCCTAGGTGTTCCGTTTCATACGAACACATTACAGTCGTATAGAGCTGCAGGAATACTACCTCTTAATGAATTAAGAAAGCTAGCATCGGCAAAATATGTAATTCGAGCAAATGCTACAGAAAATTCTGTCAAAACTGAGATTAATATACGGTCTGACAAACTTTTTTCGAAACGAGCTAAACAGAACAGAAATCTAGAAACTATTTCTACATTCGTGTCAGGTACTATTAATCAATCAACTTGATTAATGTTTTATTAATTTTGTGTCGATTCAAAATCAGTTCTGCAGTCTATCAAATCAGGTTGTACAAACATTAATTATAACGTCATTTTTGAAATAAGATTTTTGATTCACTGCCGTATTCAAATGAGAGGAACTAATATTGAAATGTGCTGGATTCCCTCACACTGTAGGCTTTTCTCTACTGACTGAACGTGCAGATCATCTTGCAAAGCTTGGAGCTAAAAACTCTTTAAATGCAATTGAACTTCCTCATCGTTTATCATCATCGGAAATGTGTAATATTGTTGTCTTTAGAAGTTAACACTTCTGCCTTATTAAATGCTAAAAGAACTGGCAGGGCTGTTAAGAGCATGGCATTTAGGTTATTACTAATGCTCCATACACAAAATATTGTGAAAATATTGAATGCATTTGCAAGGGAAGTTTAACGGTAGAGCACGTTTTAACTCGCTGTTTAGTAATGAAACCTTTTTTGCTTCCAGAAACTGAGGAACACGTGTTACCAGTTTCAAATGTTAACATCAGTTGTTTTTTTTGGAAAAAAGTTATATATTTCAAACTGTTCTTTATTAAAGTTAGCTAGCTATGTGTTAAATAGTCCAGTTGGTTGTTTATTGTAGGTCCCCACACGAACCTCTTTTCAAATAATAATCTACAGAAGTAGTGCATACAATATTTGATTATTGATAATTTTTTGGTCCTAATCCGGCTTCCCCGTCCCGCCTCACACACACACCCTTCCAATATTATGTTTTTTCTTTCTCCAATCACTGACACTCACCCTCTTTATTTCAGTTAGATTTTGTACTCTATCTTTTCCACATTCTGTTCTCTGTCTGTGTCTGTTCCTTTCTTAGTCCCCTCCTCCTCCCCACCTCCGCCCCCGCCCCTTCCCTCCACCTCCAACGCCCCCCTTTTCATTCGAATATACAGAAATGTCAATTTCTAATGAATAATAACAATTATCATTATGATAGAAATGATAACAATCCAAATGATGATAATAATATCATTTATTTTCAGTCTAATATCATCATCTTAGATGAACAAACTATAAATAAATAAACGAACGAACAAAGGTAGACACTGCAAGAAACAGTACAGACAAAATATTTAAACAATATTCCACTGAAACAAATTTCAGATTGTTTACATTTAGTAACAGAGTAACAAAATTACTGGAACAAATTAACAAACAATATTAAACGTGCACCTAGTACAAATACTTTTAATACCAATTATTGCAAATTTTGGCTCAGGACCTCAGGCAGAAGGGTTAAAATTGCTCAGGAGCTCAGGGGTCAAAGGGTTAAGAAACTCATAGATAAACATGAGTTATTGACAAAAACGAAATACGACTGACGGATAAAATGACTGTGCTAGTCAATGACCTGACCAACAATGAAAAGGAGTAAAATCTGAAGGGGCATAAAAAGCCAAAAATGGCTAAGTTGTATATATAACAACGCCCCAAATCCTGATCCTGATCTTGATCCTGAAGAAATTTGAATGACCTTGAGCGATGTGTGTATTGTTTTACACGAGTACGGTAAAAAAAAACATCATGTGCTTCACCTATAACCTCTGACCTTGCTATGAGCTTTACATGCCGGGTTTTTTACGTAATAAGGTCAGAAGTACAGACGTGCGAACAATCTTTCCACTTTCAGTTTGGCAGCCATTCTTTTTGGAACCTTTGATGTTTCACGGAAAGGACTACTGATTTTGGTGTTAGCGTTTTATCTGTAGAACTTTTTTTGGGGGAAAAATGGCGATTCGAGTGGCTGTCATTGGCGCAGGAGCGGCAGGGCTATGTGCAGTTCGGCATCTTGCAAGTCGATCGCCCACATTTTCGGTCAAAGCTTTCGAACAGAGTTCGGGAGTCGGTGGCACATGGGCATACACCGATGCTACAGGGACGGACTGTCGTGGCCTACCTGTACATTCCAGTATGTACAGAAATCTGAAGTGAGTTACTGATGTGCAAACTTCCGATGTATTTTTCATTGTTGATGACAAATAAGACCTACGAACGGCTTATATAATGTAATAAGTTAGTTAACCCCCCAAAAAACAACAACAACAACAAACAAACAAACAACAACAAACAAAAAAACAACAACAAAAACAAAACAAACAAAAAAAGCTAAAACAAACAAACAAACCACCAACAACAACCAACAACAACGACAAAAAACCCAAACCAAACCAAACAAAACAATAATAATGATGATAATATATAGATGAATAAATAAAATGCCCTGTAAGCACAAGATCAGCTGCAAATGTAAGTCTAGTCTTTCGAATGAGGTTGCCGAAGTTCAAAGATCTCCCAGGTCAACATATGTGCAGGCCTGGTAGTGCTTAAACCCCCTTCGTGTGAAAACGCATGCAGAAGATCAAATACGCACGCTAAAGATCCTGTAACCCGTGGGTGATGGAGACATGAAAATACCCAGCATGCATGAACCACGACAGAGTCATTGGCAAGTCGATTTTGGTCGTGTAACTGAAAGAAGAAGAGAAAGCATTTTGTGCACACGTAAATCCCATCACCATCTCTGAAGAGAAGATGACAAGGTCAGTTTGGCTTGCCATAGGAGGATGGGGTGAATGACATATTCACCCGTCATGCATCATCCGTGAAGATGTGGTTACCATAAAGGTGGGAATGAATGTGGTCAAAAACAAAGAAAAAAAAAAGTCAACAGAAAACAGCAGGACTCTCTCCCCCCACACCCCCTCCTCCACATCAGCAGATTCTTCAACCAGTTGGCTGCCTGTGATCAAGAGCATACAAAAGTCCATGATGAACAGAATGACTCATAACAATAAGTGGCACAACTGACCTGAAAGTGATAATTATGTATATACACAATAATTATTTAGTTTCTAGCTCCAGCTCATTATTATTTGATCTACCATTATGATTTATATTCAAACGAGAAGAAGATTATATAATCTATATATCTATGGGACTGACAGAAAACCAGATGAGCAGGAAAGAACAAAAGGTGTGGTGGCTAACAGTCCTTGCACAACACACATGATTACATTCATAGGCACTCTTACCGGCATACAGATATAGGTGCATTTTCAGTCATTCAGAGTCCAGTTCACACACACACACACACGCACATACACACACATTCACACACAAATACTCTGTTTTATGTACGCTCTTGTGTGGTCAACGACTGTGCACACTTACATGTGTATTTGTGCATGCATTCATACTTGCATGCATGCTTGTGCATACACTGACACACACACACACACACACACACACACACACACATGTACTCATTACAAACAGAAACACACATCCACACATACACACACACACACACACACACACACAATCAGAAACTCATGCACACTTGCATACAAGTACATGAATCATTCACAAAAGCACTTCGTATATACTCGCTGAATATGAATGTGACTGTGTCTGCTTTAAAAACATGACTGTTTTTATTTCTATTTTTCAGAACCAATCTACCAAAGGAAGTGATGGCCTTTCCAGATTTTGAGTTTGACAAGCAGCTTCCGTCGTTCATCAGACATCAAGATGTTCTACAGTATTTAAAAGATTATGCTACATACTTCAACATACTGCAACATATACAGGTACTGTAGTGATGGGAGCAATAGCCAAGTAGTTAAAGCATTGGACTTTCAATCTGAGGGGCCCAGGTTTGAATCTCTGTGACAGTGCCTGATGGGTAAAGGGTTGAGATTTTTCAGGTCTCTCAGGTCAACATATCACCTGCTTGTGCCTGAACCCCTTCATGTGTATACGCAAGCAGAAGATCAAATATGCATGTTTAAGATTCTGTAATTCATGTCGGTGTTTGGTGGGTCATGGAAACAAGAAGATACCCAGCATGCGCACCCCCTGAAAACGGAGTATGGCTGCCTAAATGGCAGGGTAAATAAACAAAACGGTCATACACGTACAAAGTTACATGTCTGTCTGAGTGTGTATGTGTGCATGCTTGAAATCTGATTGAATGACACAGGAAACGGTTAATGAGCATCCAGTGGCAGCTGTTAGTCGGCTCTACCCAGGTTGGCAGCCTGTCGTGCAAATGACCCTGTGTTTGTACAGGGCTTTGAGTTTGGTCTCTGACCGAAGATAGGCTCTATATAGATATCTGTATCATATTGATAGTATGTGTTAGAGTTTATGAGTTTATATTTTGAGATAGAGAGAGAAAGCAAGTGTGTGTGTATATGTGTGTGTGCAAGAGAGTGTGTGTTTGTGTCAGAGAACAAAAGCGAAAGGGGGTGGGGTGGGTGGCAGGGAAGGTGGGAGCATGGAGAATCCAGGAATCTGCAACACTTTGCAAACTGATATTGAAATGAGCACATATTTTACGAAACACAGATCCAGTTCTTGATATGAATATTCTCTTGGAATAATCATTAAATGTGTAGACAGATTTGAAAGATGTATTCCTGAGACACAATCATTTAAAATATATCTTGTCACAAAGTGGACAACAAAGATGACAAGTAGTATATATGAATACACACACACACACACACACACACACACACACACACACACACACACACACACACACACAATCATATCCACAGGACAAAGTGTTTGCCATAATTTCCTGTATCTGGAAACGGTCCAGAAATACCAGCTGCAGTTTTAAGTGTCACTCTATGTTTGTATGGTTAAACATGTTTATCATGTGTAGATGTCAAAGTCAGTAATTGCAAGCATGTGTATTATAAATATTTAATGTTGGTATGTGTATAAATATACATGTTTGTGCGTGGTTTTGGTGCACAGGGTGATTTATCACAATTATTTGTTTTATTTAAGAAGTAGCAGCAGCTTTATTAGTTTATGTATCTTTGTTTGGGAATGATTTTGTTTTTATAATTTAATTTGACAAACTCATCTTATTCACCCTCTACCAAGATAAATAAAAAAAGAAAGAAGAAAAACTAGGATTATATTTTTTACAGTTCCATGACTGAGAACAAGGAACTAGGAAAGAAAATGGAGTAGAAAAAAAAAAGATTTCTACAAATCGTACCATTTCCATTTAAACTAAATCAGCGCATGCTTCAATGCATGAGTCAGCACTTCTGTTAATGTTTGCAGTTTGACACCCATGTGGTCAAAGTGGAACCAGTTCTGTGTGGGAAGGAGGAAAGTCAGACTGGTCATGGTCAGAAATGGCAGGTGACGACAGCTCCCGTGCTGCAGAAGACCAGCACAGTCACAGAGGAGTTCGATGCTGTCATCGTTTGCAATGGGTAATCAGTGTTGCTGTCATCATTTGCAGTGGGTATTGCAATCAATGTTGCTGTCATTATTTGCAATGGGTGATCAATGTTGCTGTCATGGCTTGCAGTGGGTATTGCAATCATTGTTGCTGTCATCGTTAGCAGTGGGTATTACAATCAATGTTACTGTCATCATTTGCAATGGGTGATCAATGATGTCATCATTTGCAATGGGTAATCAATGTTGCTGTCATCGTTTGCAGTGGGTATTTTGCAGTCAATGTTGCTGTCATCGTTTGCAATGTGTAATCAGTGTTGCTGTCATTGTTTGCAATGGGTAATCAGTTTGCTGTCATCATTTGCAGTGGGTATTGCAATCAATATTGCTGTCACCATTTGCAGTGGGTTATCAATGTTGCTGTCATCATTTGCAATGGGTAATCAATGTTGTTGTCATTGTTTGCAGTGGGTATTGCAATCAGTGTTGTATTTCTCTTTTTTGTCACACCAGATTTCTCTGTGTGAAATTTGGGCTGCTGTCCCCAGGGAGAGCATGCCACCACACAGAGTGCGACCCATTTTTTTGTATGTTTTCCTGCATGCATTTTTTTTTTTTTTTTTGAATTTTTCTACAGCATTTTGCCAGGGATAACCCTTTTGTTGCCGTGGGTTCTTTTACGTGCGCTAAGTGCATGCTGCACACGGGACCTCGATTTATCGTCTCATCTCATCAATGTTGCTGTCATCATTTGCAATGGGTGATCAACGTTGCTGTTGTCATTTGCATTGGGTAATCAATGTAGCTGCCATTGTTTGCAATGTGTAATTTATGTTGCTGCCATCGTTGATCAACTGAAGTGATTCTTGTTATCCTTGTTATGATTACTTGCTACAAGGTATATCGACAGGAAAGGGGCAGGTTGTGTTATAAGTGGGTATAGAAAAATCCCAGTATTTTAGCTTGAATTCTATGCATCCCTCCAGATGAAAGCTTCAAGCTGAAATATTGTATACAGTGAGCATTTGTGTTGTACTATTGTGTGATAGTGTTTGTGGGTGTGTGGGTGGGAGGGTGTTTGTATGGCTGTATGTGAGTGTTTATGTATAATGTTTATGTCTTAAACAACATGATAGTGGAGGAAACAACATACTTGCACTTGGTTGTTGTGTCTGATACATGTGCTAATATTCTAAAACCATTTCTACCCACGAAATAAACAAACTTGAATTTTCTTCTTTTTTTTTTCCAAATATTTTAGTGGTTTTTTTTTTCTCTGAAAATCGGAATTATCTTCCCCGTATTGGGAGTTATCTCCTCCTTTCAACATTGAACTTATGATTAATATATTCTTCATTCATTTTCCTTTAAGAAAGCACATACTTTTACAAACTGTTGAGCATGATTTTAATTTTTATGATTTAAAAAAAAATTTTTTTTTTTTTTTTTGAGGTTGGTGATTATTTTGCAAAAATCACAAATACTGAAATAGTTCCATAAGTGAAATGGTTTATTTTCATGAACACATTAAAAAAAGGGAAGAAAAAAAGAGTAAGTTAAAAACATTTGGATTGAGGCTGCTCGTCATCTATTGTTTGTGCCCCTGCCCCTCTAGAATGATTGCAGGTCAAAGAGATCTGACACTCAAGGGTTTTTCTTTTAATTTTTGCTCCTTATTCATTGAGCATCTTAACATATCAAACCTTCCCCTTCGCATTTCATTTCACTCATAGATGTGATAACTGGTGATAATTATTTCACCAGACCTTGCAGGATTTGTTTCCCCCCTGTAAATGTTCAAATATTTGGCAGAGTTATAAAACTTTTTTTTCTCTCCCTGATGATCGTTGTATGTTTTTCAGCCACTATGCTTTGCCTTTGATCCCGTCCATTCCTGGGCTGGAGAGCTTCCCAGGGGAGATAATGCACAGCCACAACTACAGACACCCGGAGCACTTTCAGGACAAAAGAGTGCTGTGTCTGGGAGCTGCAGCCTCCGGTCAGGACATATGCCTTGATCTGTCTTCTGCTGCTGAACTGGTAAGCAGGATGTTGATATGTTCATGGCGAAATTGCTGTTCAGTGTTTTAGTGAACAGTGGTGGTGTGGTGGTAAAGTGTCCGCGTCTGAGCATGGAGGTTTGAATCCCACACGTGCCGGTATGCTAGACCTTGAATGCTGGTCTTGGTGCTAGTTATTCGGATGAGACGATAAACTAAGGTCTGGTTTGCACACGTAAAATAACCTATAGCAACAAAATGGTTGTCCCTGGCAAAATTCTGTAGAAAATTCCTGTTTTGATAGGAAAACAAATGCACTTGGAGACCAGAAAAAGAAAGAAGCAAAAAGAAAAACAAAGGTGGTGGTACTGCACTGTAGTGATGAGCTCTCCCGAGGGAGAGAGGCCTGAATTTTACACAGAGGAATATGTTGTGACAAAATGTAATGCAATACAATACAGTACAATACAATACAATACAATACAATACAATACAGTGGAATGCAGGGAATACAGTACAATGCAATACTGTTATAGTTCCTGTTGCACTCCAAACTGGTGCAGTCTAAGGGTAGAGTAGAAGGATGAAAGGTAGGGGAGGGACAGTCAGGGGAGGGAGGTAAGTGACAAATTTCTTTTTTTCCCCCAGTAAGTCATGAACTGAAACTGACAAAATAAGGTAAGAGTAATTTTAAAAGAAAATAAGTCTTCCCTGTCTTTTCCTGTTAGTCATGTGTCTACCTTTCTCCTTCTCTTACACCTTTCTGTCTCTGTCTCTCGCTCTCTCTCTCTCTCTCTCTCTCTGTATCTCCCTCTCTGTCTCTCTCTTTCTCTCAATCTCTCCACCTTTTTTTTTTCTTTCTTCTCACTTTTCTCAGATTTATGCTGTTCAGGCTAACCGCTTAAGTACTCCAGAGCTTGCAGTTTAAAGCATATCATAATAATATTATAGCGCTATAATACTAGCATAAGCAAGCTCTAAGCGCTTGACAATCCAATACTTATTAAAGTGAAACAAGAAAGCATATAAAAAGTAGCAGAAACATAAAACAGAATCATTAATATTATAAAAACACAATGCATAAAACTCACAAAGTAACATACTATCAATACTACAACTGTTACACTCCAACACTCACACACGCACAGACACACACATGATTAAATGGCTGAGATGACAGCAATTTTCACTTAAAATACATACATGTAAAAAGGAATATAATTGTAATCTGCATGCCACAGATTTTGTAAAAATTGTAAAATAAAATTTTGGGTAGAAAAGGTAAGACGGGTAAAAATTGGGTCATTCTCCCTTTCGAACCACACCACCACCATCCATCTACCCACCCCCATTCTCTCTACTCTATCACACACAGTCACTTTGCCATGGGCCTGGGACAACAGCACTATTTGAGTTATGACAAGTATTTTTTAAAGAGATAAGTTTTAAGATTTGCTTTAAAGGTAGATAGACGAGTTGTTCATCTGAGAGCAATAGGCAGAGAATTCCAAGTTGTTGGGCCGAAAACGGAAAATGACCTCTTTCCACAGGAGTTAAGGATGTATCAGGGAACAGTTAGCTGGAAGGAATCAAGAGATCTCAATGTTCTGTTTGGCAAGTACGGGTTAATAAACTCAGAAAGATATGAGGGTGTGGTATCACAATTCAGGCACTGAAAGCATTTGAGCCTGTTCTGGACTTCACAGCAAAATAGTTCAAAAGAGACTGATTCTTGTTGGCAGTAAAAATGGTTTGTTATTAACTAAAACAACTGCAGTCAGACGGAGAAGGTGTCAGCACACATTATACCAGGTGTCAGTGTCAACACTCATTATGCCAGGTGTCAACACTCATTTTGCCAGGTGTCAGCACTCATTATGCCGGATTCAGGTTGATGGAGTGAGGTGGTAATATGGGAGGCATAGCCTGAGTCACGGCAAAATAGTCTGTGTGGAAGACAATACGAAAAGCTCTGTTGACACTAGTGATCATCATGTAAAGTAAATAAAGGAATAAAAGAGGTTGGGGGTGGGGGTGGGGGGTGGGGTGGGGGGTTAAAAACAACAACAACAACAACAACAACAACAAAAAAAGAGAAAGAGAGAGGAGTTTACAGTCAGTGTAGACTCTGCTTATAGGTGCGTTTGTGGTTCATCATTTTGGGGCATGGCTGCATGTGAATGGGTGATTACCAGTGCATTTGAGTCTAACTTTGCTGAGAGAAATGTGCTACACAAATGCTGTTCATTCATTCATTCTTCTTCTTCTCCCCATTATTATCATGATTATTATTTATTATTATTATCATCAACATTATTATTATTATTATCATTACTATTAGCTGACCATGATATGTCTGACAAAATAGTTGGTCTTGTGGGACAGATAAAGCGTTGAATCAGTTGAAGGGCTGTGACAGGGTAAAAGAACAGGCATGACAGAACTGAGGACAGTCAGGACAGGTTATCAGACAAAGCAGGTGATTACAACACACACACACACACACACACACACACACACACACACACACACACACACACACAGATACAAATAAACAGATAACTGAAATGCACAGTTGTTACACAGACTAAAATTGTGTATAAATGCACAAGTGATCAAAATCATATGATGGACCATGAAGATACAGGGAATATTGAACCGACAGACTGTTTTTGATTTTTTATGTCAAGTCTTATGTATTTTATATTTCAAACATGGCCAGAAGCATAGAGTGCATTAATAGTCTGCATATCAAGCATGTAGCATTTGTATGACAGAGCAGTGAGAGTTTAAGAATGGACATGCAAAATGATGTGTGCTGTGACCGCTGTCTGTGGAGTCAGGTGTGAACAATGTGACTGACCTGCACTGCTGTCACTGTTCGTTCACAGGTGTATCTGTGCCACAACAAAGCCCCATTGCAGTCCAAGCTCCCTCCAAATGTGCAGCAGAAGCCAGGCATCCGCAGTGTCAAAGGGTCCACGGTGACGTTGAACAACGAGGAGGAGATAACTGTCGACTGCCTGCTGTTCTGCACCGGCTACCGCTACGACTTCCCCTTCCTCACCGACAGCTGCAACCTTCGCATAGAGGACGAGCGAGTGACTCCGCTCTACAAGCACCTGATCCATACCCAGTTACCCTCCTTGTCTTTCATCGGAATCTGTAAAACGGTTTGCCCCTTCCCACAGTTCCACATTCAGGTCCTGCTGGTTTTAGCCACGCTTGACGGCTCCTGCAGGCTGCCCTCCAGGGAGGAAATGGACGCTGATGCGGAGGCGGATTTTCAGAAGAGACTGTCAGAAGGACTTCCGAAGAGGTACGCTCACCTGATGGCCGTTCGCCAGTGGGACTACAACGACGTCATAGCTCACATGGCGGGGTGCCGGCCAATCAAAAGGGGAGTGCAGAGTTTGTATGATGCTGTGCATGAAGTGCGGGTGAAGAACTTGATGGACTACAAGAAGGTGAACTATGAAATGATTGATGAAGAGCATTTCCAAATTGTTGGTCAATAGGCTCTTTTTACTCGGGTGAGATTTCTGTGAGATCAAATGATTTCTCACATGTCTGTGATTTTATATTTTGTGCATGTAGCCATCCTTGGCTGTTGCATTAACAGACATTAATGTGACAGATGATGCATTGATTAACCTGACAGGTGATGAATTGATTTACCTGACAGGTGATGAATTGATTTACCTGACAGGTGATGCATTGTTTAACCTGACAGGTGATATATTGATAAACCTGACAGGTGAAGCATTGATTAACCCGACAGGTGATGCATTCCTTTCTGACAGCCCTTCAATCCCCAACCCTACCAGTACCAGTCCTTTGCAGATAAATCCAGAAACAGTGATAGTAAAAAGTGTTACTGATGTATCCTTTGTGACAGAGCTGAACTCAGTTGCAGAAAATAAGGGCCAGGTTGTTGGCTATCTATTGATCAAAAATAGCTTAAAAGAAACAACAAAAAAACCTCTCTCTCTCTCTCTCTCTCTCACTGTCTGTCTCTCTATTTCTGTCTTTCTTTCTGTCTCTCTCTCTCTCACTCTCTGTTTCCTTTGTTTAAATTTGTATATAAAAATCTTCACCTCAGAATGACAGATGTTGCTACATTAGTGACTTGTGTTTAAGCAATTGTTCAGCTACTGGTGGGATGAATGTAAGGTTGTATCAATGTGTATTTTTTCAAAATAAGTTATTTTTTATATCATTTTGATCAAATCGAAGTGTTGGTGATGGTATCCCTGTAAACTTTTTGTTGTTGTTTACACTGCCTGAATGAAGTGGTATTGATTCAGGAAATATTTTTGATATTAATCATGTTTGCTTAACGCAGATTATATCACCAGGTTGTATGTGAGGATTATGTGTATGCTTTGATGGGAAACAGCTGATTATACATCGTGTTAACTGGCCAGATAAGAAGTGATTGTAGATCATGTAAACTAGCCAGATAAGAAGTGAGTGTACATCCTGTAAATTGGCCAGATAAGAAGCAATTGTTCCTCATGTAAACTGGCCAGATAAGAAGTAATTGTTTCCTCATGTAAACTGGCCAGATAAGAAGTAATTGTTCCTCATGTAAACTGGCCAGATAAGAAGTAATTGTTCCTCATGTAAACTGGCCAGATAAGAAGTGATTGTTCCTCATGTAAACTAGCCAGGTAAGAAGTGATTGTTCCTCATGTAAACTAGCCAGGTAAGAAGTGATTGTACATTGTCTAACCTAGCCAGATATGAAGTGATTGTTCCTCACATAAACTGGCCAGATAAGAGGTGATTGTTTATCATATAAACTAGCCAGGTAAGAAGTGACTGTTCATCATGTAACTAGCCAGATAAGAAGTGACTGTTCATCACGTAACTAGCCAGATAAGAAATGACTGTTCATCATGTAACTAGCCAGATAAGAAATGACTGTTCATCATGTCAGCTAGCCAGATAAAAAGTGACTGTTCATCATGTAACTAGCCAGATAAGAAGTGACTTCATCATGTAGCTAGCTAGATAAGAAATGACTGTTCATCATGTCAGCTAGCCAGATAAAAAGTGACTGTTCATCATGTAACTAGCCAGATAAAAAGTGACTGTTCATCATGTAACTAGCCAGATAAAAAGTGACTGTTCATCATGTAACTAGCCTGATAAAAAGTGACTGTTCATCCTGTAACTAGCCAGATAAGAAGTGACTGTTCATCATGTCAGCTAGCCAGATAAGAAGTGACTGTTCATCATGTAACTAGCCAGATAAAAAGTGACTTCATCATGTAAACAAGCCAGATAAGAAGTGACTGTACCTTGTGTAACCTAGCCAGATAACAAGTTCTTTTGCAGGATAAAGTTCATTTTCTGCTTTTCCCTTGTAATCATCATAGCAGGTCGTGGTAAAATGTATTTTAAAAGTGTAAATCAATGATACTTTTTTTTAATGTCCTCAAGGATTAGTTAAAGTGCATTTATGGGTGCATTGTGTATTCTCTTTTCTTGAAATACCATTTTACCATAAGAAAATGTTTAGTGTTATTATGATGTTTCCTACTGCTCAGTGTTCATGGCCATACCTACTGTATTGTGAGCCCAGTATTTATGATGTTCTTGTTGAACGTTTATCCTGTGTGGCTCAGTCTGTGTAAGTTGTTTTCCAAATTGGCTTCCAGTGTGTGTATCGGATTTTTAATTATTATTTTTTAGTGTGTGTGTGCGTGCGTGTGTGTGTGTGTGTGTGTGTGTGTGTGTGTGTGTGTGTGTGTGTGTGAAGTATCTCCAGCAATTCAACTTTTACTGGACTAAAGAAATGCCATAAACAGTTCAGCATTGCCATCAGTCCAGGTATAGGGAGTAGTGATGTTGCTAACATGTAAAATGGACACTGCTTGTGAAGATTGCTCCAAAGTTTATTGCAAGAATATTTTTGAAAGTTTGATTGGTATATTCTAGTCATGTAAAAAAAATTGAATCGTTTCTTCTTCTTCTTCTCCCCCCCACTCCCCTCCCCCGCCCCCAACACCCCCTTTTTGCGTGTTTTTGTTCTTTTGTTCTTTTTCATCATTTTTGTGTGATATCTTAGTTCTTTCTTCTTTTCCTTAATTCTCCTTTCCCTCTTCCCTTTTCTCCTCTTTCACCATCTACTTTCTTTCTCTTCTTGTATATATATATATATGTATATAAGGACTGGTGCTTTTTCTGGTTTGTGATAATTTAACCAAGAAAAAATGGTAACATCAGTGATGAAGGACAGTTTGCAGAGAATAATACATGGTTGTTTTTAAGCGACACTGGACATATCTGTCTTGTGAAACATTTTGATGTGTAAGTGTCTGTGATGATGTGTAAGTGGGGGGAGAACAGAAGTTGATAAAACAATAAAGAAATAAACTTATCAAGCAAGTGGTATATATCACATTATGTTGTTGTATAATCTTATGTTGTTTTCAAAGCTGTTTGATGCTGGATGGATGCGCCACTTCTATGCAAGTTTTTTTTTTTGTTTTTTTTTTTTTCTTGAAATCTGATGATACTGAAAAAGTGAGACAGAGCTATGTGTCTAGACATTTGATCAGTATATAACAGTGGTGCTGATACAGCAAATGTAGAGATGCTACCTTGGAGATGGAGGTCCTATTCAGGAAAGAATGGAGCCATGAAAAAAACAAAAGTGGTAACTTTTTAGTGCCTCCCATGTCTCACAGAAAACAAGATAGTTTGTTTTGTTTTTTTATCGACAAAGTAAAAAATCAACCCCCCAAAATATGGTAATGGAGTACCTTAAATATGGTTTCATCATCAGGTTTGACTCTTGGATTGTTCATGTAGGAAAAGTTTTATGTCAAAAGTCATTACCTTCCTCCCCAGAATTGAAGCTAAAGTGCAGAAATGAAGTGATAGTAGACTGAAATTTTTAAAGGTACGCCCTAAAAATAAAATGTAAGAAGCATGGGAAGTGCTTAGAGCTTGGTCTCTGACCGAGGATAGGCGCTATAGAAGTATCCATATCAGTCAGTATCAATATCAAGTTGTAGGGGGCACCATAGTAAAGCCTGGTTTCAGCACAGTGTTGTGTCCTTGGGGAAGGCACTTTACTCTGCTTTCCCCACACTCCACCCAAGTGTGAATGGGTACCTTACTTTGGTCGGGAAGTTTCACAGTGGCGGAAGGAGAGGATTGGGGCCCTGCCTTCCAATGCCGAGCTTTAGACACCGTGAATATGAATTCACTGCCGCCTACTGCCATAAAAGGACCTTTAACCTGAAACTTAATGGCCCAACATATTTTGTATGCATGTATATGGTGGGTAGGGTTTGGGGGGGATATATATATATATAAAAATATATATATATATATATATATATATATATATATATATATATATATATATATACATGCCATTGTATTAAATGCACATTGATCTATGAGAATTAATTATTTCTGAATGCAGCTTGAATAAATATCCTTGCCATAAATTCTGTCTGTGTGCTTTATGTTTGTGTCTCAAGTGGTCAGAACTGAAGAGTTATGCTTTAAGTTTCATTGGCTTTTTACTTTATTTCTACACAGTGACTTGAAACACATTCCTCTGTCTGCCTAGGTACGTGTCTGCCTATGTGTTTGTATGTCAAACTCCCATGTGAGTGATTATGTCTGTGTGATGTACATGTGTACCTTCTGCTGAGACCGGGTCATCATTTTGCAGTACCTCGACTGCCAGTCACTTTTCCAGCTGCTTGCAGATGAATGCCACACCCTCATCCCACATTTTCCACATTCTGTTCTCTCTCTCTCTCTCCTTTCCTTTCTTAGTCCCCTCCCCCTTGCCCATCCCCACCCCCCTTCCCTCCATCTCAACCTCCCCACTTTTCATTCAAATATACAGAAATGTTGAATTCTAATTGATGATAACAATCATCATCATCATCATAGAAATGATGATAATCCAAATAATAATGATAATAATAATATTAATAATATCATTTATTTTCAGTCAAATACCATCATCTTAGATGAACAGACTATAAGTAAATATATGAATCCCCATCCCATCACTTAAACATGTTCATGGTCTACCTATATTTACCAAACTACCATGATTTACACACACTACTTTTGAAAGCAGACACAAATGCATGCACACATGAACACACATGACATGGCACACAGCACATGCTGCATGGAACTTTGTCATACACACAGACAAAATCATTTGCTGTATATGATACTGATGCCTGCATGGTGGAGAACGCTGGTCACCACATACACATACACTAAAGAAAAAGAGAGACGGGCGGTCATAAAGATGTTTATACTCTCTCTCTCTGTGTCTTGGTGTATGTCCCTCTCTCTCTCTCTCTTGGATTTGGCAAGTGAAAATACCCTTAACTCGCTTCTAAGTCTTCATTGATGTGCTTAAAAAAAATTTTTTAACTGAAATCTTTAGCATTATCTTTTGCAGACTATGCAATGTTGGACATTCTTCTTATAACACTGAAACCTAAAAAAAGAAAAAAAAAAGAAAAGAGAAAAAAAAGCAGTTTTAACATTAAAAATACTATCTGGTATTGCTCCACCATCAATTACTAGTTCCTTTCGTGTTAGTGTTAATCGCCATGTTCATAAGATAATGCTGCTTCTTCCAAGAATCTTTTCAAAATCCAGCCTCATGTGATCTGGTGGTTTGCTTTCGAGTAACATTTCATTCTCTCTTTATGCCCATACTATATTAAGTAGATTCAAAGATGCCTATCATTCACATTTAATGAAAGAATTTGCCAACAGTTTGATGATTTTGATTGAAATTTCTGTCTTCCTCTGTGTCAGTCTCCTTCAGTCTGTCAGCCCGCCTCTATCTTAGTCTGTCAGTGACGCTTAATGTTACTGAACGTGTGTGCGCACACTTTCATCAGGCAAAATTATGCAGGTGTAAACAGAAGGCTGTGCAATGTTGTGCCATGACTGAAACGACATAATGTGTTAACACAGTAATGCTCTGTATTAGTAATGATAAATAGATTAGTAAAAATGGAGCAGATTCACCTGTTTTTAAATTGTGTACAATAAATTCACACAAAATATTTTTTGTACATACCTATTTTCTTCGCGCACCCACACATACACACACACACACACACACACACACAGACACACACACATTTATGCATGCGCGTTAAATAAAATAAAATTTTAATTCAGAAGAAGAAATATTTTGCGGGAGTGTGGGAGGGAGCGTGTCGATACTCCCCCGTGTCGATACTCCCCCGTGTCAATACTCCCCCGTACACACACACGTGTGTGTGTGTGTGTGTATGTGTGTGTGTGTGTGTGTGTGTGTGTGTGTTGATTTGTCTTTTTCAATTTAGCGTCTTCTAGCCATAAGTTGTTATTTGACAAAGTAGGTGGGGAAAGACGGCTACTGGTGAGGGAAAAGTTACTGTTCATGTGTGTGTGTGTGTGTGTGTGTGTGTGTGTGTGTGTGTTGGATAATTATAATTGGTGAAATTTTGCTTAAGAATTGAGATTACAATAAAACATCCTTAGAACGAAATGCTAATGATAATAGTAAGCGAACTTGACCAATCAACAAAGATTTGAATCAGTATGATTAAGCATTAATAACCAATATAATGTAATGCGATTAGCAACATATAAACAGGTAAAAAAGATATTAATTAATTGTATGATTTATTTATGGCATAGGGTTTTGAGGGGTGGGGTTATACGTCAGTGTTTGCATGGATTGTTCATGTTTTCGATTCTTTTTATTGATTGTTTTCAAACACACACACAGAGCGTTTTGCTGCTGTAAGATGTAGCACGGATAATTCATGTTACATAATTTGTAATACATAAAATAAAGAAGGCAATTAATCAGTTGTGTGTAGCAATTACCGCTCGTTGCATTTAAAAAAAACCATATATTTTCGTTTCGTTTTTATTGATTATTTTCACACACACACACACACGGCGCGTGTGCATACACTGACATTGTTGGACCTCGATATATTATCACCAACCAGTAAAGTTTACCCCCCCCCCCCACGCCCCTCCCCCTCGGCCCCCCATTCTTTGGCCAAGCCGCCGCACTATGCTTTGATCCCGCTGCCTGACCCAATCTTCCAACCTTTTATGGGCCACTTTTATGGCCTTTTTATGGCCCGATCTTGGAGTGCCCCACCCCAGATGCAGATGTGAAGGGGCCGATGAGGAGACGTCACACATAAGACAAAGACCCACATTTAAGAACACACACACGCACACACACACACGCACACACATACACACATGCACACACACACACGCACACATGAACGCACACACAAACGCACACACACGGACCCTCTGACGCCTCCCCTCCCACCCTCATACATTCCCATTGCCCACATACACACCCACCACCCACATACACACATACATATTCACATACATAATTCAAATGCACGCGCTAGCATACACAGACACACACACACACACACACACACACACACACACACACACACACACATCGACACAGTGAGCACAACAGACACAAAAGTTGTACGTTTTATGATGCAGCCAAGTGTTGGAGATAACACGATGGCAAAGATATAAGCGCCAGATAATACAGGGTGCGATCGCCGCCGTGCGCGCACGCACGCACGCAAGCACCCACTTACACACACACACACACACACACACACACACACACACACACACGAACTCGAGGCTTACACATGTTGCGGCACATAT
Source organism: Babylonia areolata (assembly GCF_041734735.1). Classification (NCBI taxonomy): domain Eukaryota; kingdom Metazoa; phylum Mollusca; class Gastropoda; order Neogastropoda; family Buccinidae; genus Babylonia; species Babylonia areolata. The sequence goes on from NC_134901.1 coordinate 28,321,311, forward strand.
TGTCGCCATGCACATAATTATTGTCGCCGGCAATGTATGCCAGGAGAGACACACCAAAAGATCAACTGCACCGGCGACACTGCATGCGAGCTATAACATATTGCGGCATATAATACACACATTTTCAAAATTCATATGAGGCTTAGTAACGATGCAAAGAGCATATATTACGTAATTTTGAAAACGCACTCTCTAACTTAACAATACCACATTAAATACACATAATTAAAATACCTGTCTGAATATCTGTTGGACTCTTTCATAGACTAATGCCTACACATGTGTACACTCTACAAGCTTGATTATTGGGTGTTTGAAGTGATTTATGAATATTTTTAATCTGAAAGTGCTGTGTCAGGAATATAGTAAATTAAACACAATAAATGGAAATACAGTGTACATTATATACAGTTGCACTATTCATTGGAAACTCTATACCAGCATCACCATCTGTCTGCCTGTTTATCCATCCATCTCACTCTCTCTCTCTCTCTCTCTTTTCTTTCTTTCTCTCTCTGTCTCTCCCTCTCCCCCCCCCCCCCTGTCCTTTTTGCCAGGATGAACTGAAACTGAATACCATTTATTGTTTGTTATATGTACATTGATTTGCGGATGAATTTCTTCAAGACTGTTTAAATATGTTTCCAAGGACACTTCTCCGATCAAACAACAAGCAGATGAATTGTCGAGTATCAAAATTTATTTTCCACGTGATCAAAAGGAGAAACAATCTACTCAGACATAATTTAGTAAAATGTCACGTCCATGAACAGAATAAAATTGTGTGATGCTGTTCAAGTATCATAATACCCCTTCCCGTGCCACCCTCCAGTCCCCTGGTTTTGAATTGTGGTCCATAGCCAAAGTTTATTAAAACATTTTCGTTCGCTCGTTAGTTCTCTCTTTGAACTCACCGCACTCTTTCTTCTCTAAAATCCACATCAGTCCAATGATATATTCAACTCTGTCTCTGTCTTTGTCTGTCTCTGTATCTCTCTGTGTCTCTGTCTGTCTGTCTCTCTCTCCCTCCCTCCCTCCCCAACTGATTTACATGATATTTAACTACACAATTCATTTGAAACTCCACACCCCTCTCTCTCACTCTCTCTCTCTCTCTCTCTTCACTGTATCTCTCTCTGTCTCTGTCTATCTCTCTGTCTCTGTCTCTTTTTCTTTCTCTCCCTCCTTCATTTTCTGTTTTTGTTTCTGTCTGTCTGTCTGTCTGTCTCTCCTCACATTTTCTCCACCAGATGAACAATGTATTAACGAATATAAGGACCAACAATATGTATACTGGTTTCGAAGGAACACAAAGCAGAATGTTAAGGTGGTAAACTAGTGTCCCAAATTTACTACATTTTCAACCCCCCCCCCCCCCCCCGATAAATACATATACATCTTTCTCCATTCCTTCCTCACCTCCTATCTCTTGGTACAAACAGACGGACATTCTCTTCCTCCTGTCCTACTCTCTCCCTCATCTCCCCCTCTCATCCCTATCCTACCCCCAACTCCTACATGGTTCTACCCTCCCTCCTCCATCTCCCACCTTCTCCACCCTGTCCTACTCTCCAACTGCCCATTTTCCTCCCAATCCCCTGTACTACTCTCCCTCCCCCATCTCTTTCCTCCGCTCTCTAACCCTATGTGCCATCTACACCTCCTGATCCCCCCACCTATGTCACCACTGTGCTAATTACCCCCACCCCCCCACCCTTACACTCCCCTATCCTCCTACCCCTATATCCTCCCTGTCCTACTCTCACTCCACTGAAGTACCTTCCATCTGACATATTCACCCACAGACATATAAAAAAAAAAAAAAAAAAGGAAGAAAGACCACACATTTTCCTCCAAAGAACGGAGGAGTAGAGTTATAGAGTGTGATCCCCTCAGAGATCGCCCTAACTCAGAACTTAATTTGGCCAACACTTTTCCCGCTACAATGCCACCCAACCAAACTAAAATACTCATAATGTCCTGGTGTATCCACTTTCAAAATTTTAGCATATTTCCTTCTTGGATTTCTTTTAACTTCCCCATCTTTACTGCTTTATCAATGATACTAAAGCCCCATATTCATTTCATATAATGTTCTTGCATAATTTTATTTGGCATGATTATCATATTTTGTTGCTTTTTTCGCCCTTTTATCCCTCCCCCCAAAAACATTCTTGCATAATTACCTTATTTATAAAATTATACGAGACGTTACATGACAAATAGATAAGGTGTGATGCATCAGTAACGTTACTCAATTGCTCCCAGCGTGTATACTGATCAGCAAACAATGTTTTTGCATCGTGTTAAACTGCACGTGAAGCGGAGAAATCAAAGGATTATGTCGTTATGGAAAAAACAAACAAACAAAAAACAAACAAACAACAACTAAATATTTGGTCGGAAATTACTGCCCTTGGCCTAACAGAGGGAACATCCATCTTCACTCCCCCTTACTGCCAATATTCGACAACTGACTGAGTAATATCCGTCACTCTCCACACCACCCTCCTGTCTCTGTCTAATTCTTCATCATGATCAAAGTGTAATGTGTTCAGTCTTAAGGATAAAGTCCTGTCATGCACGGGATTGAATGATAAGTGACTTCAACACACACACACACACGCACCCACACACACACACACACACACACACACACACACACACACACACACACACGCACGCACTCACGCACACACGTGTGCACACACACGTGCACCAAATAAATAAATATATTTCTCTCCATTCCTCCCTCCCTCTCAACACACACACACACACACACACTCACACACACACGCACGCACACGCACACACACACACACACACACACACACACATACACCAAGAGAGGGGTGAGAGAGGCTTGGAGATAGATTTATATTTGTTTGTTTATGTGCGTGCGTCTTTTTAAGCCACTGATGATTAGATATGTTCAATTCCGTGCATGATAAGACAATATCCCAAAGTCTGAGCAGATTATATTTTGATCTTGATGATGAATAAGACAGAGAAAGACAGGAAGGTGGGATGGTGAGTACGGATATGACTCAGTCGATTGTTGAATATTGGCACAAAGGGTAGTGAAAGTGGATGTTCCCTCTGTTAATCCAAGGGCAGTAATTTCCAACTAAACCCATTGGCTTTTTTACCCAAACAACATAATCATTTGATTTTTCCACTTCACATGCGGTTTGACACGATGGTAAAGCATTGTTTGCTCATGAGTATACACGCTGAGAGCAGCTGAGTAACTTTAGTGATGTATCACACCTTATCTTTTTGTCATGTAACGTCTTATGTTAATAAGATAATTATGTAAGATTTGTTTTCGTAAAAGGGTGAAAAACCAAGAAAATATGGTAATCATGCCGTATCAAATTATGCAAGATCATTGTATGAAATGAATATAGGGCTTTGGTATCATTGATAAAGCAGTAAATGTTCGGGAAACGAAAAGAATTGAGAGAAGGAAATACGCTAAATTTGCTAAAAGTGGACACACCAGGTCATTATGAATATTTTAGTTTGGTTGGGTGGCATTGTAGGAAAAAATGTTGGCAGAAACTAGCTCTGAGTTAGGGCGATCTCTGTGGGGATCACACCCAATAACTCTACTCCTCTGTTCTTTGGAGGAAAATGTGTGGTCTTTCTTCCTTTTTTTTCTTTGTGTGTGTTTGTCTGTGTTAGTTTTGTGACAGGTCAGATGGAAGAGGTTAGGCTGTGGAGGAAGGGGGGACAGTAGGGAAGTAGGAGAGGGTGGGATTGGGGGGATAGGAAGAAACTATGAGGGGGGTAAGGGAGAGTAGGACAAGGGGTGGGATGGAGAAGGTAGAGTACGAAAGGTGGGGGGATGGTGGCAGGGAGAGTAGGACACACCAAGAGAGTGGTGAGGAGTGATGTAAATAGATTTATGTTTATTTGCTCATGTACGTGTGTCTTTTTAACTCACTGTTTATTAGATATATCGTATTCCGTGCATAATAAGACAATATCCTAAAGACTGAACAGAGATTTTGATCTTAATGAAGAATTAGACAGACCCACACAGGGAAGGGGAGATAAAAGGATCCCTAAACAAAGCCTGCCTCACCTAGTACCTAGTAGGAAACCGCACCTACTTGGACATCCAACACCAGCAGTCGAAAACAACAGAAGAAAAGAACCAGGAGTCATGCCCTGACTCTGGGTGCCTGGAATGTTCGCACCCTTTGGGACAGAGACGACAGACCAGAAAGGCACACAGCGCTCATTGTTTGAATGCTAGATCGCTACACGTTGGACATAGCAGCCCTGAGCGAAACCAGGTTTGCCGGTGAAACCCAGCTGGAGGAAGTTGGAGGGAGCTACACCTTCTACTGCACTGGGAAGCCAGAAGGCACCCCAAGAACCTCAGGCATGGGTTTTGCCATACAAACCAAACTTGCACGACAGCTTGACAGCCTTCCACGTGGGATAAACGATAGGCTGATGACCCTGCGTCTGAAGCTGTCCGAGGACCGCTTCGCCAGAGTTATCAGCTGCTATGTCCTGGCGATGACCAACTCTGATGACATCAAAGAAGCCTTCTACAAGGAGCTCAGCTGCACCATTTCAGCGGTAGACAGACAGGACAGGCTAATTATCCTTGGGGATTTCAATACCCGCGTCAGCGTGGACTTCTCCTCGTGGCCAAAAGTCCAAGGACAGCACGGCACTGGCAAGTGCAACTCCAACGGACTGCTTCTGCTCTCGCTCTGCACGCAGCATGGACTGACCATCACCAACACCCTCTTCCAACAAGCGGACAAGTACAAGAACATATGGATGCACCCCCGCTCCAAGCAGTGGCACATGCTGGACTATGTGATTGTCCGGCAGAGGGACAGAGGTGATGTTTCCAGTACACGCTGCATGAGAGGAGCAGTCTGTTGGTCGGACCATCGCCTTGCACGCAGTAACATCAGACTTGCACGCAAGCTCCAGCCAGCCAGGCAGAAACCCCCTAGGAAGCTGAACACCACCGCCTTCCCATCACCAAAGACTTGCCAGCAAGATCTTCGCCCGCATCATACTGAACAGACTGGTTGACCATGTCTCCAACACTGTCATCCCTGAAGCACAGTGCAGCTTCCGCTCAGGCAGGGGAACATGTAACATGGTGTTTGCCGTACGCCAGATGCAAGAGAAGTGCCGTGAGCAGAACAAGGAGCTCCACGTGGTCTTTGTAGACCTGACTAAGGCCTTCGACACGGTGAACCGCCGTGGTCTATGGAAGATCCTCCTAAAGTTCGACTGCCCAGAGACCCTAATCCAGCTGATTGCGTCATTCCACGATGGCATGCAGGCAAGAGTACAGGAAAATACTGACATGTCAGATCCGTTCCCTGTGGTAAATGGAGTGAAGCAGGGCTGCGTCCTGGCACCCACACTGTTTTCCATTCTCTTCTCTGCCATGCTGATTGACGCCTTCCAAGACTGTGACCGGGGCATCTACATTCAGTTTCGCACAGATGGCAATCTTTTCAACTTGCGGCGACTCCACGCTAGGTCCAGGGTGTTTGGGGCAATGTTGAGAGAGTTCCTCTTCGCTGATGCCTGCGCGCTTGCTGCACACACACATGAGGACATGCAGTTCATTATGGACAGGTTCTCAACCTCCTGCAGGCGCTTTGGACTCACCATCAGCCTCAGCAAGACCGAGTCCATGTATCAACCAGCTAGTTCACAGAACGCCAGTGCCTACCCCCCACCTGCAATCAAGATGACACAGAGATCAAGTCAGTCGACAAGTTTTGCTACCTGGGCAGCACCCTATGCAGCAACGGAGCCCTTGATGCAGAAGTGACGCTGCGCATCGCCAAGGCCAGCTCCGCCTTTGGCAGACTCAACAATAAGCTGTGGAACAACAAAGGCATCAGGCTCAGCACCAAAATCAAAACCACATTGTTGTACTGTTGTGAAACATGGACGACGTATCGCCGTCACATTCAACAACTTGAGCAGTTTCACCAGAGATGCCTATGAAAGATCCTCGGCATAAAGTGGCAAGACAGGGTTTCCAACCTCCAGGTCCTAGAGAGGAGCGGCCTGCCCAGCATCGAAAGCCTGCTGATCCAGTGCCAGCTACGCTGGACAGGACACGTTGTCCGCATGACAGACAGCAGGATCCCGAAGATGCTACTGTATGGCCAGCTGAAGGAAGGCCACCGCGAACTTGGAAGACCCTGCAAGCGCTTCAAGGACACCTTGAAGACAAACCTCAAAGCCTGTGACATAGACATCGCTTCCTGGGAAACTGATGCCCTTGACCGCTCTCGCTGGAGGATGCTGTGCTCCAGTGGCATAAAGACGTTTGAAAACAAGTGAACGCTGGCCATTAAGGAGAAGCGTGAGCGAAGGAAGCAGGGCTCAACTTCTGGAGACGTTTTCCCTTGCAACACCTGTGGGAAGTGCTGCGCATCCAGAATCGGCCTCTTCTCCCATATGAGGGCACACACCGACAGATAAGCCTGCTTGCCTATTCATCCGTCGGTTCGACGGGAGACTCCATCATCATCATCATTATGTTCTCCCAGGTCAGCCTTGGTCAGTGACCAGTGGTGGTCTGGTGGTCAGCGACGGTCAGTGGTCAGCAATGGTCATTGATGGTCAGCGGTCATTGGTGGTAGACCTTCAAGTGACCATAACCTTCCCCCCGCCCCCTCACACACACACATACACACCCCTTACCCAGGCGGGAGGAGGGGGGGGGGGTTCAAAATGATTTCCCGAAAGTTTTATCAATTTGCCATCCAAATATACCTGTCTGCCAAAAACGATTTACGGTATGAATATACCAGGGTATGATTAAAAAAGACACTGTTTTTATATTGTCGAGAAAGTGTGTGATCAACAAAAATGATATGTTGTTATTAAAGAAGTGTCCTATTTGACTAAGATTAGGTTTGTAGAGATTCATATTATATCACTCAGTCTTTTACTATCAAGAATGACCAGTTAAAATATACCCTAGCGTTACAGGCGTTCTGTTACTGACCTTTTTTTTTCAGTGGTATTTTTCTTTCCAGTTTGAACTTATTCCATAAAGTCCTTCTTGGTTTTCTTTGTAAATTGTGACAAATTACATTAACATTAAAACCATCATCGATACTGAATCTCGTATCGCGGCGAAACAGTGTGAATGTGTGTGTGTGTGTGTGTGTGTGTGTGTGTGTGTGTGTGTGTGTGTGTGTGTGTGGTGTTCACCGAATAATGTATTTACTCTGTGTCAGCGGGATGCGTATAATTATGTTTGTGTATAAGTGTGTGTGTGCGGGCAGAGAGACAGAGAGAGAAAGAGACAGAGACAGAGACAGAGAGAGAGAGAGAGAGAGAGAGAGAATAAAAGAGAGATAATGAGAGATAGTGGCAGAGAGGGGGAGCGATAAAGAAACAGAAAATGAGAGATGGGGAGAGAGAGAGAGAGAGAGAGAGAGAGAGAGAGAGAGAGAGAGAGAGAGAGAGAGAGAGAGAGAGAGAGAGAGAACTCGGAACTGTTTTAATGTAAGGCCCACAATACAAAAGGACTGGGGTCGGGAGAGATAGACATAGAGAGAGAAAGAGAGTGAGAGAGAGAGAGTGGCAGAGATGGGGAGACAGACGGAGAGAGAGAGGGATACAGAGAGAGAGAGAGAGAGAGAGAGTGGCAGAGATGGGGTGACAGAGAGAGGGGCAGAGAGGGGGAGACAGAGTGAGAGAGAAAGAGAGAGAGAGAGCGGCAGAGAGGGGGAGAGACAGAGAAACAGAAAATGAGAGACGGAGAGTGAGAGAGAGAGAGAGACAGAGGGAAGAGAGAGAATGAGAGAGAGAGAGACTGACAGAGGGAAGAGAGAGAACTGATGAGAGAGACAGAGAGAGAGAGAGACTGACAGAGAGAGAGAGGCAGAGAGGGGAGAGACAGAGAAACAGAAAATGAGAGACGGAGGCGGTGAGAGAGAGAGAGAGAGAGAAGAGAGAGAGAAAGAAACTGATAGAGAGAAGAGAGAGAATGAGAGAGACACAGAGAGAGAGAGATGCAGAGAGGGGGAGAGACAGAGAAACAGAAAATGCCGAGAGACGGAGAGTGAGTGAGAGAGAGAGAAAAAATTGACAGAAAGAGAGAAACAGAAAATGAGAGACGAAGAGAGAGAGAGAGCGTTTCCCCGCAGACACACGGAGTCGCGATGAAAAAGTCTGAGTCCACTCCACACAACAGCGGGCCCAACACACAAGTCGCTGCTCAACTCTGAAGGTGGACGGCTGGTATGAAGAGAACACATAACACATTCATCATTCCACAACACATCTTTGATCAAGCAGAAAGCATTATCAGTCACAAATGTATACATACATCTGTATTTGACTGTTTTTGGATCTTTGTGAGAGGGAGTATTGACACGGGGGAGTATCGACACGGGGGAGTATCGGGCTGACCCCAGTGTGGGAGATTGCATCAAAGATTGACAGCTGACGAGGTAGTGTACACAGAAAAAAAGAAAGATTGAATCAAGATAGAATGCCTGGTCATAGCTGAAACACAGACACGCACACACACTTTCGCATACTCGCATGCGTACACAGTAACTTCTTTTCACTCCCTCGACTTTTTACCAAACGTCGTCTACTATATCACTTACAGTGAAAAGACGTTAAACTAAAGAACAAACGAACACCGTAAAACAATCATCTTTCTTCTTTTGGGGGGGAGGTAGGGGGATAAACTGCGCCTTAAGATGTTGTTCTTCTGCAAAATATAACATGATAAAATACGAGAGTCTCTGTTTCCTTTATTTGTGTTTTTAAAGTAATATTTCTTTCACTTAGTTATAAATAGATATCAACGATATCTATTTTTAGCTCAGTGATTTCCTTTGGTTCAGAACGAGAAGTGTTTCCGGATGAACTTCCGCTGGAAAATAAAAGAAGCAGACGAAAGTTTTTGAAAAACGAGCAACATGCTGTGAGTTATAGGATTTGAAAAGCAAACAAATTGTTCTTTTGTTGTCGAAATGCCTCTGGTAGAAGACTAAACAAAATAGTATGCTTGTTTTGTCTTTGTAAGTTTGTTATAGACAGTGTTGAAACTGACACAAATCTCACACATGTTAAGAATTCTGACACAATAGTTCGGTGACAAGCGCGTCGCGAAGATTTATGAATCTGTATATTCCGATTTATTTACAGAACGTAACATGTGTCATGTATGTTCAGGTATTTGAACGGAAAGACTTGGCTACCTTCTCCACCTCCTATTCGAGGTTGTTTTTTTGTCAAATATAGTGGTGAAAAAACCCCACGACTCTCCCAGTGTTGGCATTCAGAGCATTCCCGATTAGACAAGTTGACATTAAGCCTGTGACAGAAAGCTCGTTCGGAAAAAATGAGAAGGAGGGCATTCTTTTCCACTTGATCACATTGCTTGTTAAAGTTTTATGTTGTGTATGATCTCTGCATCCATATTCATGTGGAATGTGAATTAAAGAGACAGCCTTATACAGACTGACTTCTTTGTCATACATGTATAATTAAAAGACATATATAATCATTTTCGAGTTTCAGAAGTGCCTGAAAATAGAATATTTTTTAATGTCCACTGTCAGCAGACGTGCAGACATGCTTCATTGCCAGAACTCTTTTCTATCATGTTATTTGCACCTGCGCTGGTGCAGAAGATTAAATATGATGTAAGGTTTGTTAGGTTATGGAAATTAATGAACATAATGTATTTTGTAAAGTAAGTGAAGCTGCATGAAAAAGGACAGATTAATGGACTTTATGAAGGCTCTTGATAAAATCTACCACAGACTTGTGCATAAACTACATCACTATGGCATTATAAGCCGAGTGAATCGCAGAGTAGGATACTTCCAGCCCAACAGGATCCAGTCTAGTCATGGAAGGCAAGTGACTGGCCCTGTGGAGATGAACTTCGATGCACCCCAAAGTTCTACTGGGACCCTGTCTATTCCTCTCATACATCAACTACATGGTAGTCAGGGTGTCTTTGGACATAAATGGCTGTTTTCTGATGACACTTTCCTCTACTACCACGCTTCAGACACTCAAGTCTGTGGGGAGGGGGGGGGGACCATGTCAACCTTGCCTGTCCATGTTGCACAAACTCCTCTGCCAATAACTTGAATTAGCAATGACTATGAAACCTTCTGAAGCTTTTTCAGATTCAAGAGGGGCTATGACTAATCATCCCAGCTGGATTCCTTGCTGCACTGAACAGCAGAGCCTATCCATTATTAACCTTTCCCAGAAAAGTGAAGGATTGGAACCTTCTCCCCCTAGAATCAGTACAATTAACAGATGTCTACATTACAAGGGCATCTGCAACTGTAAGAAAAAAAGCTGCCCTTTTCCCCCCCTTCTTCATCTGTAACACATCACTGTAATAGTCAAATATGATTATGGTATTTATTTTAAAAGAAAATATGGTTGATCTGTAGACACAAAGGCACACCACGAGAGTTACGGCTTTGTAAGGTTTGTAACATGTCTGTGATTGGGGATGAGTTTCATTTTATAATGGAATGTCCCAATTATGATCAGTTACGAAACAGATATGTTCCTTAAAAATATTTGTCTCCAAAATCGGTTTTTAATTTTTGTAATATGTTCAAAGGAGGCAAAAAAGTCATTTTAGCTGTAAGTGAGATGATTATATTTGCAAATGTTGCCTAGCTACACTTTTGGAGTTAAAAGACATTTGTGTTTTCTCAACTTTTTTGTGACATTGTTGTGTATTGTTCTGGGCATGAAAAGATTATTTTGCAGTAATCCTCCATACTCTAATAGGAGTGAAAATATAATTAAAACTTGAACTTGTTGATTTGTTAATTTTTATCATTAAAGTAAAATGCATTATGTAGTATTGTAAAATAACTTTTCCAAAACTGGTCTCTCCACATATTCAAGTTACCATGGTTAAAAACTGAAGAACAACAAATGTCTTAGCCTGTTATTATTATTTGTTGGTTGGGGGTTGTCTGCCACTTATATGAATGGAGTGACCGAGCTGGCCTGGACAAGTGGACTGATGAGAGATTGCAGCAGTGAGAGTTGTGACAGGAGGCCAGATCTTTTGATTGGGAGCATGAGACCACTGTGTGTGCTATTGATCAAAGAGGGGGTTGGCACTGAAAGAAAAATAACACTGCCTGTCATGACTGTGTGCTTGTCTTCATCTTTTGTAGTGACCAAAGTTCTAGACTATAGTATAGATATATATATACACTACAGTCCAGATTCTGTCACTATATTTTTTGTGTTAATTAGTAAACTGTATATAGAGGAGCATGTATTCTGTATTGCTTTTGTAAAGTATACATTATAATTATCTTACGAATGATTTTGTCATATATTCATTACTGTGATTAAATGTGAAATTACAGTTCAACACTGTCATGAAAAGATGACACAAGATGTAACAGAAGATGTACCAGATTTGTAAAATGATTAACAGTAATTATGTCATAGTTTCATGACTGTTTAAGTCCTTTTTCCTTTTCCATAATGGTTGGTGTGTATGTGGTGATCAGGGAAGCATGTACTAGTATTTATTCATTTTTCATTGTGCTTTGTGATTTGTTGACAAGTATTTGAATAAGTCAAAAGAACATTTCTGTTTTAATTGCTTGAAGCAGACAATATAGTCTTTTGAATTGAATTTAATTGAATATATATATATATCTATAGATGTATGAAAATTTAGAAAGTTCTTCTTTTCGTGCAGGTCATCTGTTTCGATTCTGATGCAAGCTGTGTGATGGACCTGGCTGTTGGTCAGTGACATGTTTCTGGCAGTGCTGCACTTTCCAGAGAAACACATTATAAACACGAAAGCCATTCCTGCAGTCAGAGGCCCAATGGTCAGCACGGCAGGGCCTAGGACTCGGTCCGGGATGGAAACCACAACCAGAAAACTTCGGCTGCTGTGCAATCTAGAGACTCAGCGGCAGTGTGCAGATGGTTCTTGCATACCACGCATGGAGCTTTGTCGTAAGTTTTAGATGTGTTGCTCTCGATGTTTGATGTTATGTGCATTTGCACCAGTGTGTTGTGTTTGTGGTGGATTTGAACATTAACAATAGTGAGGTTGAGGAGTTATGTCAAACAAAATATCAATTTTGATACTTGTTTGTGGGCTAAATTATAGACCTGTATCTCTATATTTTTATGTTATCTTTAGTAACATGTTTCTGATGGTACTGCCATCATTTTGTCCTAATACACAAAAGGGTTTTTTAGCCATGTTAGAATATCAGTCTGTATAGTGCATCGGGAGAAAACTAACATTTGCAGCAGACATGTTAGAACACCAGTGTGTAGAGTACAAGGAGGCCAGGTGGCAGAATCAGTTAGGCGTTGGACTTCTGATGTAGCGTTCACCAGTGACCAGAGATCAAGGCCCTGTTTTGGCATGGTGTTGTGTCCTTGGGAAAGACACTTTACTCTGATTTTTCTCCCTCCACCCAGGTGTGAATGGGTACCTGACCAGTTGGGGAAGATTAGAATAGCAGAAGGTCAGGATTGAGTCCAAGACACAGTGGAACTGAATTCACTGCCCCATATGTAAAAGACTGGGACTTTTAGGTGAGGATTGAGGCCCTGCATTCCTGTGTCAAGCCACTCTGGATATCAATTCACTGTTCCGATGCCCTTAAAAGACTAAAGTACCCGGGGAGAGCATTGGGCCCTGCCGTCTATCCTGAGTATTAGACACAGTGGATTTGAATTCACTACCCTGGTTGTTATAAAAGACTATGGTACCTTCAGGAGATTGGGCCCTGCCTTCCTGTGCTGAGCTTTAGACACTGGATATGAATTTACTGCCCCCATGGCTGTAAAAGGCTAGCAGGGACATGCACCATTAATGTGGAGGCCAGCAGGAGAGATTGTAATGTAGAGTACAGCAGGGGGGAGAATGTAAGGTAGAGTACAGCAGGGGGGAGAATGTAGAGTACAGCAGGGGAGAGAATGTAATGCAGGGGAGAGAATGTTATGTAGAGTATGACAGGGGAGAATGTACTGTAGAATACAGCAGGGGAGAAAATGTAAAGTACAGCAGGGGAGAAAATGTAATGTAGATTACAGCAGGAGAGTAGAGTACAGCAGGGGAGAGAATGTCATGCAGAGTACAGCAGGGGAGAGAATATCAAGTAGAGTACAGCAGGGGAGAGAATTTAATACAGAGTACAGCAGGGAGAGAATGTCATGTAGAGTACAGCAGGGGAGGGAATGTAGAATACAGCAGGGGAGAGAATGTAGAGTACAGCAGGGGAGAGAATGTCATGTAGAGTACAGCAGGGGAGAGAATTTAGAGTACAGCAGGGGAGAGAATGTCATGTAGAGTACAGCAGGGGAGAGAATGTTATCTAGAGTACAGCAGGGGAGAGAATGTCATTTATAGTACAGCAGGGGAGAAAAGGTTATGTAGAGTACGGCAGGGGAGAGAATGTCATGTAGAGTACAGCAAGGGAGAGAATGTCATTTATAGTACAGCAGGGGAGAGAATGTAATACAGAGTACAGCAGGGGAGAGAATGTGATGTAGAGAACAGCAGGGGAGAGAATGTAGGGGAGAGAATGTCATGTATAGTACAGCAGGGGGGAGAATGTCATGCAGAGTACAGCAGGGGGAGAATGTCATGCAGAGTACAGCAGGGGAGAGAATGTAATACATGGTACATCAGGGGAGAGAATGTCATGTAGAGTACAGCAGGGGAGAGAATGTCATGTAGAGTACAGCAGGAGAGAGAGAATGTAATGTAATGTAGATTTCAGCAGGAGAGTAGAGTCCAGCAGGGGAGAGAATGTAATGCAGGGGAGAGAATGTAATGTAGAGTACAGCAGGGGAGAGAATGTAATGCAGGGGAGAGAATGTAGAGTACAGCAGGGGAGAGAATGTAATGTAGAGAACAGCAGGGGAGAGAATGTAATGCAGGGGAGAGAATGTCATGTAGAGTACAGTAGGGGGGATAATGTAATGTAGAGAACAGCAAGGGAGAGAATGTAACAGAGGGGAGAGAATGTGATGTAGATTACAGCATGGGGGAGAATGTGATGTAGAGAACAGCAGGGGAGAGAATGTGATGGAGAGTACAGCAGAGGGGAGAATGTAATGGAGAGTACAGCAGGGGAGAGAATGTAACAGAGGGGAGAGAATGTGATGTAGATTACAGCATGGGGGAGAATGTGATGTAGAGAACAGCAGGGGAGAGAGAATGTAATGCAGGGGAGAGAATGTGATGTAGAGAACAGCAGGGGAGAGAATGTGATGGAGAGTACAGCAGAGGGGAGAATGTAATGGAGAGTACAGCAGGGGAGAGAACTGCTGTTTGCAGCAGAGGAGGAGATGCTGAACCAGGACACCATACTGATCATGATCGGAGTGGGGATGGGGGTGGTGCTCTTCCTCATCATCCTCTATTGTCTGCAGCAACGTCGCAGTGCTGGCACAGATCAAGGTCAGTTAGTCCCCCTTGCTGACTCTGTTTGGAAGCAACATGCTTTGTCTGGTGGTGGTTGTGTTGTTGTTGTTGTTGTTGTTTATAAATAACTTTTGCTGAAGTGTCAACTGTTTGTCTTGATTTTTTTTTTTGCAAACTCTTCAGACAGACTCTTCACAACAAGCATGGTTTCAGTGGTTTCAGTGTACCTTTTGTGAAAAATTGTTCTGAAAATGGATTCCTGCGTTACTGGTTATTGGTTGTTTGTAATTGTAGGCCCAGAAATGGCCAGATTTACTCACACTGATGGCTTGTTTAAAGTAAATGTTTTTCTTGGTATGTTTTGTGTAATGAAAAGTGCAGAGTTTACTTTTCATCTTGCAACTCGGATTACATTTATCAGTTTTAAATGATAAGAAATGTTGAGCTTGTAACCTTGTTTTTCATCTTTGTGACCACTTAGGTGCTCAAAAGGCAGGCTTAGTTGTTGCTTTTTATTAAAGTGCATACTTTAGATAAAATCACACCTTGATGAAAGACCGCAAAAGTTTAAATTGCATGACTGTGAACGAGGTGAAGAGAGTTGACATGATGTTTTCTTCTTCTGCATTCATGCATTGATGAACTGCAATAGCAGAGTCCACTTCTTTCAGCATGACCATTTTGCTATACAATTTAGGTAGCCGTGCTCTGTTTTTTTTGGGGGGTACTGATATGATTTTGAACAGCAGGTGTGCCTGGTACTGCAGAAGAAATGGACAACCCTGAGCTGCTGATGCCCCCTCCTTCTTATCGAGAGGCTATGGACGTCTATCTTTACCCCCCAACTCCACAGACCACCAGAAATGTGAGTCAGCACCAGTGTGACGCAGATTAAAGATACTGTGTGTACGTTGTATCTTCTGTGCATAAACGTTGTCCATCCAGCATGATGGATAGACCCCCTTCATAGTTTGTATGCTTTGTTTTCAGCATTGTGCTCAGTGATGACATATATCTGCTTGTTGGTGCACACAAAATTCAGTTGTAACAGTTAGGCTCACTGACTGACTAATATAGTAATAGTGCAGAAGTAGGGTAAGTTTTTGTTGACTTCTATAGTGAACTTTGATCACTTATATCCCAGCAATACTGGGTTTTGATTGAAAATACTATTTTTCTCGAAAATACTATTTTTCTCGGTGGCTGATTAAAAGAAAAACAACTTGTGCAGTTTTATATGTTAGAGGAATACATATATGTTCTGCTTCTATTTTTTTCCCGTCAATAACTTATAAATTAGGTGCTCAGTCCATCTGAAAATGTTGGTATGTTTGCTTGCATGGCAGTGGCAATATGAACAGACAAAGATCCAAGTGTAATTGTCAAGTCCACTTTGTGGTTCTGCCTTTTTCTAATTAGGGTGGGATTTTGTCATTGTTGTTTGCGTATTATGACTTCTTTTTAACAAATGTTTTCAGAGACATTCAGTGCCGTCCTTGGAAGAACCTATCACCCCACCCCCAAACTACGACGCCGCCCTGAGTATACTGGCTCAGAGCCACGAGAGTGTGCTGGTGGGCAAAGAGGGCGCCACTGCTTCCTCACCCACTGGTACCACACCTGTCTTACGTCGCACACTTTCCATTGAGCATGTTGGTATTTCTAGAGGGCGACCAATGACGTTTTCATCCTTCGGTGCCAATTCGAAAACATTCACAAATACTCCACGAGAGGAGTGCACATAATGATCTGATGTTCAAATGTGTGTGTGTGTGCATGTATGTGTATTCCTAGGAGTGTCTGTGGTTGCTTGCTCATGCGAAGTTTGTGTGCATTGATATGTCTGTTATTGGATGACTATCATGTGTGTTTGTGTGTGTGTGTGTGTGTGTGTGTGTGTGTGTGTGATTTTTTCTTGGCTACTTGTCTCCCATGTAGGGGAATTGAAAAAGAATCAAACTGTTTTGCACATTATACTGCTGGTTGCATGCACATCTATTTTGTCAGATTGTTTTTTTGTGCATGTACGATTTTTCAAAGACAGAAGAGGATCTGAGAACCAGATGTAATGATCTTGCCAAAGTTTTTGAAAAAGGGGACCAAGGAACTGTGTTTGCTTGTAGAGTATGTGTTTGTGCATGTGGATCTGCTGTTATGATTTCTCCACACCAAGCAAGAAAATTACTTGCATTGTAAATGTCAGTGCTTTTCAGCTGAACACAGTCATCCACTACACTTTTAGTCAGTTTTTCATGATGTTTGCTCAAACACTCGGCTGTTGGCATCAGACATTTTCTGCTCAATAAACATTATTTTTTAGTGCACTTCAAACACTGTGTGCCTTACTTGTGCTGAACAGTATTTGAATCATTGTTTGTTAGCAGTGCTTCATCAAACAAGACTTTGATGAGACAGAAGACACAAGAATGCTTATTATCTTAATAAGACAAATAGTTTGCTGATTAAAAGGTGACACATGAAAATAAGACGTAATGATGAGAGAGCTTGTGATGAATCAAAACTGAAATGTAGTTTGTGCACCTTTAAGACTAATTTTGTTATTATTTTTTGAGTGTTTCGAAGTCATCTTTAAGCTGTTCAATTTTGGGACTAAAAATAGACCCATGATGAGATACCTGTTCGCGATGATATGTGGAATGTGAAAAGTTAATTCACTGGAGCTATCAGGTTTTCAGGTTTTGTAAGAATGAAATAGTAATTGTCTCTATCATTTTTATTTTATTTTTTAAAGAGACACCCAAATTCAGGACAAACGAATAGAGCAAAGAGATTTTTGTTTGAAAAGAACTCTAAACAAACTGAAATTATAATGTTATTTTCCATGTGTGTGTGTGTGTGTGTGTGTGTGTGTGTGTGTGTGTGTGTGAACTGATTAGAGACTTACAAAGTGAAATTATTGTGGCACTTCTACTCTTTTTTTTTTTCTTTTTTAAAGACACAACAAATCAGGACAAACTAATTTAATACAGTGGGATTTTGTGGGAAATGGACTTTGGTGTAATTTATCTCTAGTTTCACATTTCCTGATTTCCTGCAACAATTAACAGTGAACATACCCATAGGTTTGCATGATCACATAGCTTTGAAAATATTAAACACATAAGTTTTAGATAATAAGCACCACTGTACTGGTACCACATTAGAGACATTTGTTTGTGCATAGGCAAGTGTGCATGTATGTCTGTGTGTCTTTGTTGTCTTTGTGTGTGTGCGTGCATGCACACGTGTGTGTGCGTGTGTGGAAGCACACATGCATATAAAACTGTGAGAACGACTATCATAGAGTGCATGATGACATTTTGTCTCCAATCTGAACTTGAGAAGTAGTGCAACAGCTGTCCCTGTTGTAAGATCCTCATGAACCTGTCGCTGTTGTACAAGTCATGAATTATTTGTCGCTGCGTCTGTAGTGTATATTACAGTGTAATGAGAGAGAGAAAGAGAGAGACTGACACTAACACTGACACTGACAATGACATTGACAAAAATTAAATTGCCATCGGCATCGATACTCTTTTGGCCAGAGAGAGAGAGAGAGAGATGGGACCAGTGACTGTATATATGGAGCATTTTTCTTTTGAATCATTTTTGTTGATTGTTTGATATTGAACACTCTAGTCTTACTTGTAGCTAGTTTCAGGTTCTCATTAGTATTTTTGGGCTTTTGCTCATTGTGTGTGTGTGTGCGTGTGTGTGTATGTGTGTGCTTGTGTGTGAGTACGTGAGGAGTCCGTGCTAAGTAACAGTGATCTGGAAGGTGCATTGTGTTGACTATTATTTGCTTCCTATCAGTTAGCGGTCGCAGTTAAGTTCCACCAGTTCTGCTAATATGGACAGATTGAATTCAATATCAGCATTGTGTTTCTACATTACCTCATGTCTGGCTGCACATCTTCCCCTTCAGATTTATTTTGTTTAAATTGAACAAGATACAGTTGGAGGGGGGGAAAAAGTGCATACAGGCAGGCAAACCACTCCAATGCCAGCTTGAAAATTATTTTGCAAAGATGGAATAGAAGCTGTGAGTGGCAGAGACAAGAACAGAAGTGTTTAGATATAAAAGGGTTAAAGGCCTCATAGTCTTTTATGTCCACCAGTGATTTTACATCCACTGTGTCGAGGGGGAGGCATGGGAAGGAAGATGGGGCCCAGGCCTCTCCCTCCGCCATTTTAGTGTTCCCTGACTGAAGTCAGGTACACGTTCACACATGGGTGAAGTGAGGAAAATCGGAGAAACGTGCCTTTCCCAAGGACACAACACCATGCCGAAATGAGTCTTAAACTCTGATCGCTGGTGAACTCTGGAACAGAACTACACACAAGTGAAGTCCAATGCCTAACCAATCCTGCCATATTATGGCGTCTTTGGATTGTTCACCCATCAAAAACAAGACATTTCACTCTTCAAAGATGGATATTCACCCTTCAAAGACAGTAACTGGGGATTTATGGAATCTGTTCAAATGGAAAGGGTCTGTTTATGCCAGGATGACTGGTGTTTCATCTGAGGAATGAAACTTGTCAGATAGCTCATCATTGGCATTGACTATAAATCCCCCTCACACATCCACCCCCCCCCCCCACGCCCCCCCCACACACACACTCCCTTTTTACCTGCAGCTCCCTGCCCCCTCCTCTCCCTTTCCCCCTTCCATACTCCCATCACACCTGACTGAGAAAGAGTCCCACTTCCGCGTTAGTGGTCTTCCAATCTTCAGGGGAGAGAAATGAAATAATGATCCAGCAACTTCCTAGGGTAATGTTAAAAACAGGAAGAAAATGAAATGGAAACATTTACTGAAAAAAAAAAAAAGAAGAAAAAAAAAGAATACCTGATAAAAAAAACTTCTAAAAAAAAGAGACAAGAATGGTGGTACAGCATACATGATAATTGAATTCACAGTCGTCTTTGTAAATCGCCCAGAAACCTCCTGTCTTACAAGTGGTTGGCATCTTTGTGTTATGAAGTTCTTTCTTTTTTAAATTGATGTTTTGTTTAACTTTCACTTTAATTTGTTCTTGCAATGTCTTTTGGAGAAAAATTGATTTTTCATTGTAAAAAAAATTACAGTGTTCATTGAACTGAACAGTTATAATGTTTCATCATCATGGTTGTTGTCTACATACAGTATTATTGGTGAGCAGAAGTTGTATTTTATCTGTTAATGTACAGTTTACTTTTGACAATTTTAATTATGGTTTTTGTTTCGTTTCTGTTATGGTACACAGCAGTGTTGGCTTTTTGTCCAATTGCCTTTTGTGAGCTTTCGTGATGATTAATGTAAGATTGATATTTTTCTTGTGGTGATTTTTTTTTTATAAGAGTAATTATTTATTTGTTCATTTATTCAGTATTTCATTAATTCGTTTATGGATGAATAGATCACTTCAGATCATGTGTTTGTTTTTAAGGGAAGACGACGAGGAAGAGCTTGGGAGTTAGTTAAAGGGCACAGCTGACAGATCAGTGATGAAGATATTGATCAGTGAATGGGTCTTACAGCACTTTTGAGGGTGGTGACTGTTATCTGACAGGCGTAACAGTTATTTGGTTTGAGTGTTGGACTTTCAATGAGTGTCCCGTATTTGAATACCAAACGTGGCACTTAGTGGGTTTAGACTAGGAGTGGATAGTTTTCCAAGGATCAATATTTTTCCTGTCTCCCAGGTCAGCATATGTGCAGGTCTGGTAGTGCCTAAAGCCCCGGTCATTGTGTTGTTTTTTTTGTAACAAGTGTACATTGTTGTTAATTACCAGGTTTGTGTGTGTGCGTGTGTGTGTTTGTGCGTGCGTGCGTGCGTGCGTGCGTGTGTGTGTGTGCGTTCTTTTTTGTTGTCTTTTTGTGGTGGGGTGGCTTGGTTTTTTATTTGTTTCACGAATTTGCAAACGCTTTGATTTGTCTCTACGCTTTATAAATACCATTATTATTATTATTATTATTATTATTATTATTATTATTATTATAAATTTCTCTGGGGTTTGGGAAATATTTTTTTTCTGTTTGTTTGTATTGGACTTCAAATTGTTTGTTTATTGTCCTAAACGTTTGTGGTTTGTGTTTTATGTGGGTGTGTGCATGCACAAATGTGTTTGTCTGTGTGTGTGTGTGTGTGTGTGTGTGTGCGCGCATGTGTGCATGTGCACATGTGTGTGTGTGTGTGATTATACATAATGTGAATATACCTTGTTCATCAGCTGCTTACACACATTTCCTTTTTCTTGTTGCTGTGTGACAGTGTTTTTCACTGATCATTCAAACACACTGACACTGTCTTGTAATTTTTTGCAGTGTTGCTAGAGAGTGGAAAACCCCCATTGTATTTTCTGTTGAAAGCGATGTAATATCATGTGAAATCAGGTATATCTGAAATCAAAATATGTTTACTGATGAAAGTCATGTGTTATTAAGTTATTGGATATACCTGAAACCAAACATATTGACTGCTGAAAGTGATATTTGGTATCGCTGATACCAAAATCTTATATATTGCTGTTGAAAGTTTTGCATTATTAAGTGAAATTTTATGCATCTGATATCAAACATTCTATTATCTGTTGAAAGGGTTTTTGATATCAAACGAAACTAGGCATATCTGGAAGTTCAGTGAAATATTTGACAGATAAAAATGAGTTACATAATGGGTGGACATAGGTAACAAAGTTACTGACAGAAGATGTAAAGTGGCCGATTTCCAGCCAGGTCAACCAAGAAGTGGAACAATGGAATGAAAACCAAAAGTAAAATGAAATAATCAAACAGCCTTGGTTGATAGGGAGTGACTCTCAATGGTAGAAGTATCCTGTAACCTCTTCAGTGCCAGGCATTAAATACTTTGGCTTGTGCTGCCCATTTGCCCAACGGTTTTTGATTGCAGGGGGTTATGATTAACAAACAATTCTATCACAGAAACTACTGCAAGAAAGTATACAGAACCCATACTTTTTTGAAAGGAAAATGAACAGACTATCAATGTATGGTAGTTTGAAGCTTATTTAACACAGTGGTTAGTAACGAGTCAACAATATATGTGAGATAAATCTGACATACTTTCTGAACACATAGATTGTTTGTAAAAAGCAGCTGAAAAGAATGTAGAAAACATGAAAACTAAAATCAAAATGTGTCTCTGTTCCCTATGTACATGTACAATCATGAATTATTATCCAAAGTTCTGGTGTTCTGTTTATTTTCAACCCATCATTCAATGACAGTTTTTTTTGGCAACTGCAGTAGAAATGTAGTTAGCAAACTGTTTCTTTTAATTAATTTTTTTGAAAAAGAAATAGAAATTACACACACACACACATTGACACACACACACACATCCTTCACATGCCTAGCCTGCATGTACCAGTTCCTCCTATCATCTCATTCTTACTTTCAGACAGTAGCAAAGAGATTAACAGTGACACAGTTGGCACACAGTACAGGGGGTGGGGGTGAGTACTGTTCAGAATTTCGCCTGCAGGTGACAGCAGATCCCCTTCTCTGATCAATGTAACCATGTTTTTTCAGAATTGAAGCTGGGTCAGTGATTCATGCAACACACAAAATGTTTACATCCCTTCATCAATTCTTCCCTCCCTGCCCTGAACAAGTGGATAGTTCAGTCTTTGAGGTCAACTCTGTGTCAGCCACAGAGCTATTCTTGGCCTCCTGTTCCTCTCTGTCCACTTTTATTGCAACATCTGGCTCTGCAGCTACCTCCACCCTCTCCACAAATCATCACTCTTACTTTCATT
Source organism: Babylonia areolata (assembly GCF_041734735.1). NCBI lineage: Eukaryota > Metazoa > Mollusca > Gastropoda > Neogastropoda > Buccinidae > Babylonia > Babylonia areolata. Next base: position 28,343,510 of record NC_134901.1, read on the forward strand.
CTTGTCAAGCGTATCATCTGTCAAGATTTGGCTATTACAGGGGCTAAGTAATCTTTTTCAACGACTTTTAAAGCTTCTGTAACATGTTGAGTGACAAAATCACCAGGGGTTTTGCAACCTGCTGCTGTTTCAAACCACTAGGGCCTGGTTGTATTTCGTTGTCCACCATTTTGAAAGTGTTGTCTGATTTTTGACAGGAAGCTGATTGTAATATCCAGTAATTACCATACAGAACATGACTGGCTTTTGCTTTGGTAGATGATGAAAGTAGGCATATCAAGCTTTTTGACTGGTGGCTATTGAGACACTTCAACTTTGGAACAGCACCTGAAAAATCCTGAAATGATGTGGACGTATATGTACATCCTGTGGTGAATAGCAAAACATTTTTGCAGATGTGTATATTCATCCTGGGGCACTGAAGAGGCTAATAGTAATATTGAAAATAATACCACTGTGAATAATGACAATAGCAACAATAGCATACATTTTCCTTAGCATACTGTTCCTATCTCTTTTTCTTTGAACATTTATGTATTTCAGTTCAATTGCTTCACCCCATCAGAGGATATCTAAGTGCAGCAGTTCAATATCTCAGACATATACCTGACATTGAATAAAAGCAACAACATGCAGCCAATCAAAACAATGGTCAAATGTCCGAGAGAAAAGAGTGAATTCCACAGTTAAACCATTTTGCAGGCAAAGTTCTTCTTTGGTTCCAATAGTTCTTAGCAACTTTTTTTTTTTTTAAATTAAGAGGGTACTTGTTTAATGCAATTACAGATGAACAATGAATTTGTCAAGGAATCTTTATAGTGAACATTGCACAAATGAATAAGCTAAGAACTGATATCTGCTCAAATTGCGAAAGTCACAGTTTATACTCATTGGTTAATGTTGCTATATTATGCACAGGATCACAAACTTGCTTCATGAACTTAGGTCTTCTCAGAAGAATTACTCAAATAGAAGTTAACATTTTTTTTTTTTATATAACTTCATCAGTCAACAACAGGAATATATTCGTCAAAACCTGTGTAGCCAAAATTGTTCCTCCCTATTTTTATTATTTTTTTCTTCTCCTTTTTGGTTTTACTCTGAGCCTTCAAAGTGCACTTTTGAATTGGATATTTGGATGCCATTGTAGCTGGTTCTGCTGACTAAACTTGAATATTGCAGCTTTATCGGTCAGCTTGTGTTCAGAAGAGGTTTGGAACTCTAAACAGCTCACCATTTCTCAGGGCGACTGTTTACTTGCCTTTTCACGTGGTGCCTTCATGATCGATGGTCTGTTTTTTTCCTTCCCTGTTATGACGTTGCCTGTCAGGATTTGTGTGCCTTGAAATTTTGTGCCAGAAATTTCCACCTGGAAATTTTGTGCCAGAACTTTCCTCTTTTCTGTCGCTCCCTTTGTTCCTGGCTTTTTCTTGTCCTCTCTGTCATCTCTTCCTTCCTTGTTGTTTTTTTTCCTTGCTGGTCATCTGGTCTTGCCAAAACGTTCCTGCAAGGCACCGTACAAGGAGGCAGAAGGAGAGGACGGCAGAAGAAGAGATGGGAAGACAACATCCGGGGGTTGACAGGCTTGACGCTCGGTGACGCCCTGAGGAAATCAGAAAACCGTGAAGAGTGGAGAGGGGTGGTGGCCAGGTCAGCAGCGGTGCCCCAACGGTCTGAACCCAGACTACGGGAGAGTTGAGTTGAAGTTGAAGTTGAAGTTGGTCTGTTCACCTGTTCACCTGTATTTTTTTTCTAGAAAGCTTTGTATATTTTTTGTCTTTTTCTGGACTCGATAATTGGGCGTTCTTACTGTGTTGTATTCTTTTGTGTGTGTGTGCCAATGATGTGTGAGGTGTCATTCGGCAGTTTTTGGTTTTGTATGGCTGTTATTATATATGGTCTTGTTTTTTTAAGCACAGTTATATTTTTGATCGATTTAGGTTCGGAAAAAAACAACAACAAAAAATCCTTGCTTAGAAATAGATGGAGTGGTCAACATCAGAGGCTTTAGGTTTGGAAAAAAACAACAACAAAAAATCCTTGCTTAGAAATAGATGGAGTGGTCAACATCAGAGGCTTTAGGTTTGGAAAAAAAACAACAACAAAAAATCCTTGCTAAGAAATAGATGGAGTGGTCAACATCAGAGGCATGTTCATGATGTGCTTTTTTTTTTTTCCATTGTGTATTAATGTTTTATACAAACCAAGGGTGGGCTCTCAAGGCCTGATCACCACATTGGGTTTATGCAAAGATCAGGCGTCTGCTCCTTTTTCTTGTATTTTATTTATATCATAAAATTTTATTCTATATTTTTTATTCAGTCCACACGTTTTTCACCTCATTGAAACAGAAAACTGCATGAATGCGTGACTGTACAAGGTGGTTTACACACACATATATATATATATATATATTAAAAAAAAATTTTTTTTTTAATTTGGTGGTGGTTTTTTTTTTTAGGTTCTGCAGAATCAACATTTATGTCTTTTCAGCCAGGATATGGCCCCATGTGGAGGGCTGGTCTCTGAGCAACAAGAGATGAGGGACACTTTCTGGTCATGGGTCCATTTTGGGTCGGTTTGATTTTGTGGCGATGGTGTTTGAGGCAGTGACCAAGGATTGGTTTCTTGATCTAAAGACATTCTGTAACCCAGTTAACATTGTGACTGACTTGCTTTCTTGTTGTTACACAGTGGAAAAGTGTGGAAGATGGTTGCATTGTCAGTGGTTTTTTTTTTTTATTCATTGCAGCAGAGTACCAAACTTTCCAAATGGCTGAATAGGTGTTCTGCATGCTCCAGGTTTGTTTGTTTTTTGGTTTTTTTTTAATCATTTGTGGGCTGCAACTCCCACATTCACTCGTATGTACACAAGTGGGCTTTTATGTGTGTGACCATTTTCACCCCGTTATGTAGGCAGCCATACTCCGTTTTCAGGGGTGTGCATGCTGGGTATGTTCTTGTTTTGATAAACCACCGAACTTTTGACATGGATTACAGGATCTTTATTGAGCGTATTTGATCTTCTGCTTGTGTTTTCACATGAAGGGGGTTCAGGCATAAGGAGGTCTGCACATTTGTTGACCTGGGAGATCGGAAAAATCTCCTCCCTTTACCCACCAGGCGCTGTTACCGAGATTTGTACCCGGGACCTTCAGATTGAAAGTCTAACGCTTTAACCACTTGGCTAGTGCGCCTGTCGCTCCAGGTGTTTGTCTCTGGTTATATGCATTTGCAGCCGAACAACAAAAAGTTTTTTTTGTTAAAAGCATTTTTTGTTAGTGTTTTTAAAAAAAAATTATTTTCCCATCATCAACACCAGTTCAGTGGCATCAGTTCAGAGTCACTCATTCCAAGTCTCCTACGTACAGACACACCTAGGTTCATCTGCTGCAGTCTCAGTGCCGGCATCCACAGAAAAGTATCAATGTTAGGTCGTCTGGAGGCCACACACACCAGAGGAGACCCTGCACTGCTACTGCTGCTGAGTCACTTAGGCAGTGTTCAGTCGTGCTTGTTCTGATTTAACATGGACAGGATACCACCAAGTAAGCCCCTAACTGATGACAGTGTTAGCTTAGTTGTGGAGCCAGACTTGTTAAACATACCCACCAGAGCAGAGACTGCCAACACATCCCTCCAATGACAGCCCCACCGTGAACAGGTCAACACCTGGGGTCAGGTGATGGAGTTATGTAACAGCCCAACATTTCTGTGTAACATTTTTTGTTACGAACGTGAAAATCTTATTGTTTCTAAAGGCAACAGCCGAGTGAATGAAACAGTTTATCACACTTTTCTTGCTCAGTTAAAAAAAAAAAAAAAAAAAAAAAAAAAAAAAAAAAAAAATTTTCAATATTTAAAGCAGCACTTTGTAAGCATTTTGCAGCTCATTTATGAGTGAACCCTTCACAACTGATTTGTGATTATTTTTTCTGTATTTGTAGCTTTGATATAGAAATAAAATGGTTGTAGAAGCATATCCTATATAACTATATATTCATTCCATTGTGGTTTGGTTTGGTGAAGGTAGTTTTGCCATGTTTTACTGCTTTCAGCATTGTTTTAACTTGATTTTTGAAATTTTGCTGCGAAATTGCTTATCTATGCTTGCCAGTTTTGTTTATCACTTGAAGAAATTTCACCAATGCAATTTTTACTTACATTACCATCAACACTTACTTGATACTCAGAGCTTTGAATTTTCACTTTGTTTGTGATGTATGCTGCACCTTGTGCCAGAAAAATGAAGCCAAATTTTACATGTAATTGATGGGTGGTGTTGAAGATGAAAACTGTTACTTTCTTGGAGATTGGGGATGGTGTTATTATTTTTTTTTAATTGTGTCATTGTGTGCTCACCAATACCAGGAACAGCCTGTGCCTTACCAGGCCAAGTCTTTGAACACAAAGCAGTTGACTCAGTTAAAAGGGATATTCTTGTGTTCAGTTTGTGTTTATCCTGTGTTCCTACAGCCATCCTGTAAATATTGTTTGTGTGAAGGGACAGTGTTTTTGTGACACAGTGTAATCAGAAACTAGGTTTGAAATGAAGAGGGAACTGATGTTTGTGACACTGACAGACCACTTTGTGTGGACAGCGAATACATGTTAACTGTAGCTGGCTTGTATCATCCAAGAGTTTGCTTGCTTCTAAAATGTCTTGACCCGGAGCTTACTGAAGAATGTATTGTGCTATTTACAGGGTGAAGAAACTAGGTGCCATTAAAGATACATTATTATATTGGTCTTGCTTGGATTAATGTTCCAAGGATTGTTCCCTGTTGTGCACGAGAAGCTCTGGGAAGAAAACTGTGTCAACATTTTACTCATCCTTTGCTGCACAGGGTTTGAGGTACTAAAAGGGAATCTTTGTTTTATGATAGATATATGCCTACAAGTGCGAGTGTGATAGTTTCCGAATGATTTGGAATTAAACATCACATATGAGCTTCTGTTGATCAGAACCTGAACTCATGCTGCCTTATAGATGTTATCAGCATCTGTGCTGGTGGTTATATTTTGTTATTTCACTGAACACTCTTTATGCTTCATGGCCCTTGGGAGATGGAAGAATATATTCGTATACCAGTGATTCTGTTTCCAGATATTTGGAAGATAAATTTTATAGATGTACCTGTTAGTAATCAGAGAACTGTTTATTGTATTTCATTATTGATATAATGCGTTTGGTGTCCTTCCTGTTATGCAGGTTTTGTGCATCATTGATTGGTTAGCATGCTGTTTCATTTTGTATGTTTAAGTTTCTGAAGGTGTCATTGTGTTTGGACAAATTCATTGTGCTACTTATCTGTTGGGCTGACACAGGACCTCAGTTTATCATCTCATCCGAGTAACAGGACGCTCTGATTGATTTTCCAGTCGAACCTGAGAGAAAGGGTGAGAGCAGGATTTGCATCCAGACCCTCAATGACATGACATTGGCAGATAAACATCGTAACACTCTGCCACCTTACTGCTCAGACTTTGATTTGAAGCGGAGTCCTTATGATGATGCATCTGACATGGAAGCCATTTCCCAGTTTTGATTCCCACATGGACCACAGTTTTTACTCTCCTCAATCCCCTCCACCAGACCTTGAGAGGTGGACTAGGTGCAAGTCTTTCAGTTGAGATGAACTGATGTTCCATGTGCAGCATGCACCTAGGGCATGTAAAAGAACCCATGGCAACAAGCGGGTTGTCTCTTGAAAAATTCTGTAGAAGAATCCAGTCTTGGTAATCGATACACATGCAGACCAAGAAAACGGGTTGGGGGGTGGGGTGGGGTGGGGTGCAATGTGCTCTCTCTGTCTGGAGACAGCAGCCCGAACTTTGCACATAGAAATCTGTTGCAAGAAATATAAATACAATGCACTACAATCTAGATGTTGACATGTGCATGTTCTGATTTCAATGAGAGTGCATGCACATTGGTCTGATACCTTGGCAACTGTCAACGGGCAGCTAGAAAAAAAGTCTTGCTAATTTAACAGTGCCTTACTCACCGGCCATCTGAAAATTTGAATACATGTATCTTCATTGGCATTCTGGTAAAAAACAACAAACAATTAATTTGTTATTAAGCATGAAATCATGTGACAAATGACAGTTTCAAAGAGTTTTACTGATTGCAAGTGTTGCTAAAATGGCAGTATCTTGAGTTAAAAAAAAAAGAAAGGAAAAAAAAGATTAGGCTGGTACATTTACCAAATAGGTCTGCTCACAAATTCTCGAGAGAAGGGAAAACTGGACAGTTCTGAATAAAGCTTGACCAAATTCTTCTTGTGTTTGTAGTGTTTGCACCTGACCCAAACATTGTTCCTAGACAGGTGAAAATCTCCCATACATCATCATGTGAGTTTTCAAAAGCTGTTGGTGTTCCACATTTATTGACATGCTATTAAAGAAAAGCCCATCAAACAGCTTTCGAGCAAGAAAGAAAACAGCGTAAACTTAATCCTTTATCTTTTGACATGGAATCAAAGGGAGGGTCAAAATAAACAGGCATTTTTATGGTACTCACTTTATGGTTTGTAGTACAGGACATATAAAAAGCAACTAGAGTGGGCATTTGTAATAGAATACACACACACACACACACACACACACACATACACACCTTCACAGTCTTAGAGAGCAAGAGGAAAAGATGGAGTCATTATTGTAAGACTGACAGAAGGAATAAATGTAAAGATTCTTCCTGAATGATTAAATGTTTTCCACAATCAAGGGGCATAACAAGAGAAGGCCCAATAACCCAAGTGCTGAAATTAATTATTTTCATGATAATGTATATCCTTAGTATCAATTTGCTGTAAAACTGTATGGTGTTTTTGTTTTTGTGTTTTGTTGCTGTGACAAATCACCGAAAGTCATCCATAAGATGGCAGTAAAATGACTGCATGTGCGCAAAAACATCGTCTGTTGCAAAATTGTCATTTAATTCACGCATACGCACACACACAAAGACAGCTTCATGTCTTGATTTTCTGAACAAAAGGCCTTTGATTTTTTACAAAGTTGTGTATAATTTACTGATTTTGATTACTCGATTCTTTGAACAACTGCAAGGACTGGTTATTGATCAGGAGCCAGTTGCATTGCTCGGACAGAAGAGCCTAGTATGGTCATAATCTGCTACTAACTGTTTGTAGTATGGAACTGACTAATGGCATAGTTCGGTCAACGTAGGCATTTAGTCATGTGTAACTGTCAAAAAGTTAGAACCAGGCAATGCAACTGGCTCCAGGTTATTAGTGATCTGTTAAGGGGGCCGTGAAAAGAAAACGACTCTTCCCCCATCCCCCACCATTTTCAGAATATTCAAATAAAATTTATCAGTTACAACTTGTTGGTTACTACATTGCACTGTCATATGGAAAAAAAAAACAGGGTTGTGTGGGGAGGGAGCGTGCAAAACAATTCTGAGCAAAACTATGCATTGTACTTATTTCTTGTTGAACATTGTGGGTTTGAAGCATCAACTCCTGTGCCTGTTTCTCTCTGTGTGTCTTCCATCACATGGAAAGATTTTAAGTCACTCACATCTGTGTTTGGGGGTTGTTTGTACAGGTGCGTGGCTTTAAATTATTTTATTTTTGTCTTTTGTTTGTTTTGTATTTCCATTGCAGATGTGACTGATTGTGGATTTACTGTTGATGCCAGTGGCTTGCTGACACTGAGATGAACATCACTGGAAATGATGGATGCAGAATATGCTGTGTAATTACAGCAGTCAAAGATGAGGAACACTGGAAATGATGGTAGCAAAATAATTATGTTTTGTAATTACAGCATTGAAAGATGACGACTCTGGAAATGGTTGCAGAATGATTATGTTGCGTAACTGTTACAGCAGTGGAAGATAATGAACTCTGGAAATGATGGATAGAGAACAGGCTGTGTGATTACAGCAGTGATATGGGGCCAGCTGCAAAGAAAGTTAATGTATTAGGAAATTTCTGAGATTATTGTTTTTTTTATTTTTATTTTTTTTATATTATTTTGTTGCCAGGGTAATCAGGGGATTTTTGCCCTTAAAAATCATGCATGCATTTTTAATGAACAGTTTTGTTTCAAATAAAATTACAATGGAGGTAAGATGCTCAATGGTGTTTGTTTTGTGTATTCCAGCTTCTTTCGCTGATCTTTTGGAGACGCTGAGAACCACTGAACTTTGCACTATGTTTATTAAATACACAGTTACACCCCCTTTTTTTACCTTTCACATGAAACATTTAGAATATACAAGCCAATACTGATATTCGCAAATCACCAGGGTTTGTACAGATCTGGTAAGGTTTAGAAATTCCAAGGGGCCATTCCCCAATGATGTCTTAACCTTCGCTGGCTGTCACTTTTGACTACACACGGAAGCTCATGTGGGTCGTCCATGACCCATACCGCTGTCGCTTTTGACTACACACAGAAGCTCATGTGGGTCGTCCACGACCCATACCTTTAAAGAGACAAAAACCTGTATATTCCTCCAAAGCTTGTGTGGGTCGTGCACGACCCATACTTTGTAAAGAGACAAAAACCTGTATATTCCTCCAATGCTTATAACAAAATATAGAAAAGGAAAACATATCGTAACAACTGATCACACACACATGCACTCGCACACACACACACAGACTCACACAAACACATACACTCAGAAGAAACACATGCTCATGCATTCACACACACACTCACACAACTGATCACACACACAAACGCATTACACCACATGCACATACATACAAACCATACTTATGCACACCGAGATAGATGGAGAGACAGAGAGAGCCTGAGACAGAGAGAGAGAGACTGAGACAGACAGACAGCAAGACAGAGAGAGATGGACTCAACATCCTATACACGCACAAAAATATTCAGTCACATGGGTACATGCTGTTAGAGAAAGGGATGGAAGGGGGTTATAGCTAAGACAGGCGAAAGAAGGCTGGGGGTGAGGGGGGTGGGGGTGGGAGAGTAGTTGGGTAGTGAGGCTATTGAAAGTAACACTTCTTTATTTTCCTTCACTAATTGCAAATGAAACCTTCTGAAATCACTATTAAAAAGGTATGGGTTGTGCATGACCCACACGAGCTTTCAAGGGGTGACCACGTTTTTTCCTCTTTAAAAAGCATGGGTCATACACGACCCACACAAGTGTCCGTGTGTAGTTAAAACGCCACCTTTAATTACTAATGAACTAATTAGTAAATTTTTTTCATTTTTTGGTAAAAGTTGGCCTTTTAGGTGTAGGAAGCATTTCTGAAATTTCGTAGAAAAATATTAAGAATTGGCTGAGATATTTGCGTTTTTGTACCCTTCTGGGTCGTGTACGACCCATGATAGCCAGCGAAGGTTAAGGCATCACAGAAAAAGACCAAGGTCTTTGACAAACTCTTTGAAATTCAGGTTGGCTGGCCATCGGAGTGAATTGTGAAATGGAGAAAGAGGAGGACAGGTAAAAACTGAGGATGAAAGCTGATGTTGATCACTGTTTAAACTAAACATGTTATTCCGTTTTCTCTCTGTCACAACCTCGCCTTCGGGACAATTTTATTCATTATCATTCACTCTGTTCCTGTTGGTAAACTCAGTAGAAGGCAGAGAACACTCACCCTGAAAGAATGCTTTTAGTTTCATGCTCCGAAATTCAGTGAATATTGCAAATATGCATCAGTTGTTATCTGCTTCATACCAGCATCTTAAAAAAAAAAAAGAGAAAAAAAGACAGACACAAGCTATTTAACCTGAGCACATATCACTGAAAGATAAAAGTTTAAAATCACATCTTTGCTTATTTACTGTTACTTGTGCACTGCATAACACACAAACAGATGAGTATGCTGGTAAACAGAAACACCCTTTCAATGTTGTCTTCATTTGTCCAATCCAACACACAATAAAAAAAATTCTGTCAAATATTTCAAAATTTATTTGGGTATCATGGGTCAGTGTGAAGGAAAATGTATAAACATGCTTATCAATACTTTTTGGAAAACTGCTAGCATACAAAGTCCTTGACATGCTGGTCAAAATTGCACAAAAAATACAGGGCTGATTCTCCATTTCTACATTGAGTACAAAAAGATGACATTCACACCACAATCATATTAAAGTTTATGAAAAATCTTTACTGAATAAATGTTCAAACATTTTTTATCGGTTTTTTGATAACTTCCAATTGTTTTCAAAATATTTCATAAGATTCCAATCTTAACGGTTTAAATGTTTTTGGTCTGTTTTTTGAAAACTTCCAATTTTTTTCAAAACATTTCATAAAATTCCTATCATATGCTGTTACCTGATAGGGAAACACTACTGTTGTTTTTCAACAAAGTTATTTAAAACAAACAAAACAGCAGAAACATGCATAACTCTGCACACGCACACACATACAGACCTCCTCCTCCCTACTTCCACACTTTCCACAGCTGAATTTCTCTCTCCCCTTCCTACACCCTTCCCCACAAACAATCATTTATGTATACTCATAACAATACCCTTTATCAAATTTAACTATCAATCCTGGTTTCATGTCGGATCAAAAGCAATCTCATTATCCATTTGACAGTGATAATTAGTCCTCGAACCCTCATCACAGCTGTTCACACGAGTCATCAAGTGAAAGAGCGTCAGTGGTGGCCAGTCCTCGATCAGCTCAGTCAGAGCTGGAGGACCCGGGTTTGTCCTTTTTGTACTTGTTTATGAACTCCTCCACATTCTTCCACATTTCCTGGGGATCGTCTACCCTTGGAACCTGCCACAGGGGAGCAGAGAAACCACACTGTATCAGCAATACCAGAGATAACTAAAGGGTTGGACGGACTATCCACAATGGTCATGCCAAAAAAACATGCCGTTTGATATTTAAACAACAACAACAACAACAACACATACACACAAAACAATAACAGAAAAACAATCAAACAGAAACTTAAGGCATAGTGATAACTATTACTATTAAAGTTGGACCATGTGACAAAAAGTAAAAATCACACATATACATATCCCAAGAACCTTCTCAATGACAGACCAGATGATTTTCTCTGACAGAGCCACATCAACCATGGCACACAGAATCACACAGCATTTTTCCAGTCCAAATATGCTTTATCAACCCACACAGAGCACTGGCATAAATATACAGGACTGTTCTGAACACAGACTGTTCACCCTAAAACTAACATTGTACTGATGATCATTATGGATACTTATATAGCACCCACTACATGTTCATCAAGCAGGTTCCTGTGACATTCTATAATTTTCTAGAGTTTCAGTTTCAGTTTCACTTTCTCAAGGAGGCGTCACTGCGTTCGGACAAATCCATACACGCTACACCACATCTGTTGAGCAGATGCCTGACCAGCAGCATAACCCAACGCGCTTAGTCAGGCCTTGAGTGCATGCTTACATATTTGTGTACCTATGAAAGTGGATTTCATTTTACGTAATTTCGCCAGAGGACAACACTCTCGTTGCCATGGGTTCTTTTTCAGTGCGCCAAGTGCGTGCTGCACACGGGACCTCGGTTTGTCGTCTCATCCGAAAGACTAGACGCTCAGTTTGATTTTCCAGTCAAACTTAGGAGAAAGGGCGAGAGCGGGATTCGAACCCACACCCTCACGGACTCTCTGTATTGGCAGCTGAGCGTCTTAACCATTCTGCCACCTTCCTCCTAAATTTCCTCCTAATTTTCTAGAACAAACACACACACACAAGAAAGAGTGAAAACCCTGTGTGGAGGTTAACTGACACAAGTCTGATATGGAGAAGAGTTGCTTCCCTTCCCCACTACGCAGCCTAGAAGCCAACAATCATGACAAAAAAGTATGCCTGCTTTTATATGTGTGAAACAATGAGGATTTGAAGAGAATGTGAAGCATTAGAGTGACCCACTGATAGTAATCTTGGACCTCCTAGTGTTATGGTAAATTAGAGTCCCCAGCAGCCCCAAGATTTACAGAATACAGAATACTTTATTGTCTCCAAAGAGAAATTAATTTTTAATTTTTTTCTGAATCCCTTGTGAGCAAAAACACACAAATATAAACACAAAGGAGCACTTTTGACCTGCCCTCACAAAGATGCACAAGTACACACACGCACACACACATGATGCACACGCATACACTATGACTTACATGAACATGAACATCCCACACATGTGACGCGTTCACTGAACCAAAGACACCACAGAATTAAGTTCAGATCCATTCAGCTATCCAGGATCATAACCAGGTTAAAAACTAACCTAGGCATAGCACTGCACAGATCACCAGCAGTTGTCAACAGTTATAGTATTTTCACAAAATGCCTTCTATCATTTTCTAGCCAGGGTAGGTGGCAGAATGGTTAAGACGCTTATTTGCCAATACAGTGTCCGTGAGGGTCTGGGTTTGATCCCTGCTCTTGTCCTTTCTCCCAGGTTCCACTGGAAACATCAAACTAATGGGAAGAGATGATAAATCAAGGTCCCATGTGCAGCATGGATGTTGCCCACTGAAAAGAACCCATGGCAACAAAAGGAAATTTTCTATCTAAAATTAGGTTTAAGTAACATACTTACCGTGACCCACTAGTACAGCAGACCCCTGCCAGAGTCTGCACTAGTGGGTCACGGTTATGTATGTGTAATTAAAAGTGTTGTCCTCTGGCAAAATTCAGTAGAATAAATCTACTCTCATAGGTGCGAAAATAAATCTGCATACACTTAAGGTCTGAATAGTGCACCGGGTTATGCTGCTGTCCGGCTTCTGCCTAGCTTGAGACTGAAAGTGAAACTGAAATTCTTAAGGCATGATGACTGTCAATTTTTATGTAGCAGGTAACTGGCCTATCATAAACCTAATGTTTTTTTCTTCATAATTACCCAGTAGTTAGACCTTCAAATCACCAAAGCCATATTTAATTATTCATCAGATAAATATACCTGTGTTACATACATTATATATATTTATGTTTATATAATGCATATTCAAATAGAAATACTATCTATCTATCTATCTACACACACACACACATATCTATCTATCTATCTATCTATATCTATATAGTTTTTGTATTTAAATATGCATTACTGAGTAAACATGAGTGGAGTGATGGCCTAGAGGTATTGTGTCCGTCCAGGAAGCGAGAGAATCAGAGCGTGCTGGTTTGAATCACGGCTCAGCCGCCGATATTTTCTCCCCCTCCACTAGACGTTGAGTGGTGCTCTGGACGCTAGTCATTCAGATGAGACGATAAACTGAGGTCCTGTGTGCAGCATGCACTTAGTGCAAATAAATGAACCCATGGCAACAAAAGGGTAGTTCCTGGCAAAATTCTGTAGAAAAATCCACTTCGATAGGAAAAGCAAATAAAACTGCACGCAGGAAAAAATACAAAAAAAATGGGCGGCACTGTAGTGCAGCAATGCACTCTCCCAGGGGAGAGCAGCCTGAATTTCACACAGAGAAATCTGTTGCGATAAAAATAAATACAAATTATACAAATAAATACAAATAAATAAATAACATAAAAAAAAACTTGAATGTTTACAATTTCAAGAGAACTACATATTTTTTCCTATGTTTCTGAATAATACTAAAGTCAGTTTACAGCTTAACTCTTTCTACTCCAGGCAGGAGTTCACTTGTACCAATATTACTTCCACTGTGGACCTGGTACAAATATTCTTGTACCAGTAAACTAATGCAGTTTTGTTTATCATTGCTTGGTACAGTTAGCATTCTAAACTGAACCATTTACAAATTCCAGAAACATGAAAATGAAGCTTTGTGACGGACTGATTAAATAAACAAATCTCCATCGATTTTCACTGTTTTAGTGAACGATCCTACTTTTTACCGCAGTGGTCTCATGTAGTGCTGAGCCGGGGGAGTTGTAGAAGGCATGTAGCTGTGGGGTAGAATGATTAATGTAGAGGTAAGGATAGTCACTGTGTCCACCACACAGATCAGCGCACAAACTTAACACTTAAACCACATAAAAACCTATGTGTCAATCTAGGAATAAACAACATGTTTAAAGTTACATACAAAATATAGCAATTTATTTCAAACAACGAGTGATTGAATCAAAACACAAAAAATGACTATACAGTGCAAAAGAAAGATGAGCCTCTGTGTGTGTGTGTGTGTGTGTGTGTGTGTGTGTGTGTGTGTGTGTGTCTGTGTATGCATGCGTGCGTGCATGTGTGCGCATGCATGTGTGAGTGTGTGTGAGAGACTCTGTGTGTGTCTGTGAGTGTGTGTGTTTGCGAGACTGTGTATGTGTGTGAGTGAGCTATTTCTCATCACTTAGTCATTATTTTAACGAGGCCAATTTTGCCTGCATACACAAGTTTATAAATTCTGAAAAATACCTTATAATGCTGGTCAATAAAGATTCCTGCATAGATACCCACAAGAAAGGACAGCTGCACAGAAAAAATGAGACGCATTATGCCAGCACTAATTAAATACATGACAAATGTCTTCAACATTCATTTTTTAAAACAGTGTGCACTCAAACTTGTCATACAAGTAAATGTTACTTATACTCTGTATGATACATACTAGGTATACCATAATTATTTAATTGCAATCTTTCTTGGAACCAAGCAGCCCCATCTCTAAAATAATAATGTTAGTTTTCATGAATGTCATTGATTTATCCTCTTTCACACTGTGCTCATTAATAGATTAATAGTAGATACAAAATGGTTGTAAAATTCTTGACATACACAATCATAATATAAATCCTGAAAGGAATTCCTATCCAATTTTACAAACCTGATTTAGGAATGCTCCTCAACTCCTTTTACAAAGTTTGATGCTTTTGTTCTCTTAGTCTTATTATCTTACTTGGCCTAACCAGTTATGTGCTATTAAATCACACACAAGTGCACATAAGTGCACACACACACACACACACACACACACACACACACACACACAGGGTACACACACACACACACACACACACACACTCCTCAAGTACTCACCAGTTTTCCGAACATTGTCTAACAGGTTGAGGCTTTTGTTTTTACTTGATGGCAAAGGTCACTCACATATGCCACACTGAAAGGACAATGCAGACAACATAATTTATGATTATGACATGCACACGTTATACATGTATGGTACTACCTAACCATGCATGTAAACAATCTTTCTGTGCAAGGCAACCAGCAACACAATTTTAAAATACCTTCTGTGCCAGTTTTTACCGTGTCACATCAATATTTTTGTTATTACTAGACACGCAAAAAGACTTCCGTATACCTCCACCCCTCTCTTTCAGTTCCCCCCCACCCCACCCCCTACCCCCTCCTCCCGTGCCACTGTCCGTCAAACATGAAAATATCCGCATTTGTAACGTTTTCACGGACATTTCAGTAGGTTCTACGTATTTATTGTAAGCATAATCTTTGAGAAAAGAACACCTCATGGATAAACGTATTCATGCAATTGAAACTACAATTAAATTCTGAATAAGAAAAAAAAGGAAAAAAAGAGAGAAGGAAATAAGCCCTAAAGTTAAACTGATACGAGTGAGCCATCACGCACGTCCATGCAACGACCGTATCTCACGGACGATGACATTGAAACACAAATGTCATCCAAAGCTGGAGTCGTACAGAAAAAGAGAAAAACGACGATAAACATGGCTGTGCTAAAAAATCAATGCTATTTACCTTGTCTTGCATGCAACGTCGAAGTCTTGCACCGAACTACGAAAACAAAGCAGCAAAGCGTAGTTCGGTGATAACTGCGGATTTTACCTTTCCTCGTCAAAGGGAGCACACTCTTGAATCAATTTTACTTTTGGACGTGTTCACGCCAGTGAATGAGTAATGTACCCTCGCTGCGATTGACCGGACTGATTATTTCATTTCATTTTATTTTGTTCCCCATTTGTATTACCCCCCCCCTCCCCTTTGTTTCTTCTGTTTAAAATGTCTTCGCTCTTCCTCTGTGGCCGTCATTCTGTTATTGTCATGGTCCCTTGTTTCTCTGTGACTCAAAAGAGTTAATGGGAATAAACAAACTCTAAACTCTGTGTTGGCGTTTTGGCCATTAACGCAAACAGTCAAGAAGGATGCACCATCTGATCCCACTATGCCAGATTTGCCCTAATAGCACACTCTGAATGTACGTGTCTCATCCAACAAGAACCTACAGAAAGGTTGTTGTTTTTTTGTTTTGTTTTTGGCATCTATTAGCGGATGCGGCCCACTGAAAAGCCTACCTATAAATCATAGTAGCAGTTTACTTGTGTCGCACTCTGCCACCGTTTTGTCAGTTACGATAATTCGACTCTTCCTTTCCACTGCCGCTGATAAGACACTCGTTTATTCTTTCAAACTATCTAGATTATATTACAGCAACTCTCTCGAAGATTGTCACCGACGAACCATGATCATGATAGCAAACTCAATAAACTGACTTCAATGCATTTAGAACCACTGTTGCTGCCCTACTCGCGCTCACGGTAGCTGAGTGGATCTTGCCATCACTGCTTCCTGTGAAGACGAAAATTCAATACAAAACTGCTTGTCCGTCTGCTTCAGTTCAGTGTCTCTGTCACAACAATGTGCTACCGTCATGTATCTTTCAAAAAGTCTTCTCCATCTATTACAGTATCCTTCCAGATTAGTGCACTACATGATGTTTTTCAACCTTTTTGATAAGGAGTCTAGAAGGCGCCATGACAGAATCCGGCGGTAACTGAAGGTGTTGGACTTCTGCTGATCCAGAGGTCGGGGTTCGACCCCCCGTTTCAGCCTGAGTGTTGTGCCGTCCTTGGGAAAGGCACTTTACTCCGGGGCCGATTTTCCTCACATGACTCCACCCAGGTGTGAACTGAACGGGTGCCTGAGTTGGCTGGGTTAAAAATAATTTGATATTAACCGACGGAAAACCAGACTTGGGTACCAGGAAACACAATAAGTGACGACCTGAAGAACAGGTTCACATCCTCGAGACCCGGAGCAATCGCACGACGAAGGATGAAAAAGCAAACAGAAAAAAACAAGCGAATTTAATAATAATAATAATAATAATAATAATAAATAAAACAACAACAACAGCAACAAAACAAGACTGAGACAAAAAGGGGAAGGTCACAACGGCGGAAGGAGAGGATAGGGCCCCGCCTTTACTGTGCCGATGGAGCCTGAAACAGTGGATATGAGTTCGCTGTCTCGATGGCCGAAAAAGGCCGGCTGTGGGACCTTCAAGTTAAACTGTAACCTGATAACTAAAGATTAAAGACGCACCAATTTCAGCTTCACCCTCTCATGATGTTTACGAATGAGTATTGATGTTTCTGTGTAAGGTGATATGTGTTGTGAGGATCGGGGTGGTAGGGGGGTGGGTGTGGGGGTGTGGCTGTCTCTAAATTTTGTACTTCAGTGTATTATGACTGGCTTTAAAAGTTGGGAGAGGATTCTAAATACTGTGATTTTTAACCTAAAAAAGATATATTATGTACTGTGATAATGGGTGTAATTTCAAGTCAGTATTGTGGCTGAAATGGTCTTTAAGTAATGTGATATTGGAGTTTATATCAGTGTTGCTTCATGCATTATTTACTACGGGTATTGTGATGTAGGCCTATGTATCACACGGAGTGTACAAACACGATGAATTAGTGTTTGGGTGTGTGGTTGGCTTTCCGTGCAAAATTATGCATGTCGGCTATACTGAATTGTTCATGTCAGTTTTTAAATGTATGTTTCAAACGTCGGTGTTTACACTCGACAACGCAAGTGAACTTTTTTTTTTTTTTTTTACACGGACAGGTACTTTACAAATTGATTTGTTATGATCAATTGATTTATTATGTGTGTAATATATATATATCAACTGTATTTCAGTGATAAGCCATTAAATCATTTGTGTGTGTGTGTGTGTGTGTGTGTGTGTGTGTGTGTGTGTGTGTGTGTGTGTGTGTGTGTGTGTGTGTGTGTGTGTGTGTGTGTGTGTGTGTGTGTGTGTGTGTGTGTGTGTGTGTTTAATGTTTGATAATTAATGTAAAGCGCTTTGAGCTCCCTTTAAGGAAGGAAAGCGCTCTACAAGTATCCATTATTATTAATATCAGGACTTTAGATACTTACTGCATAATTATTCACATAAAATCAAATAGATGTTAAAAACATTTTTTTAAGAAAGCAAACTTGAATATGCCTCCTGGAAATTTCCCCTTTCCTTAATCCCCCCCTCCCCCCCCCGCCCCGCCCCACCCAGTCAGTAGTATCTTATTGAGCTATATATATATATATATATATATATATATAGAGAGAGAGAGAGAGAGAGAGAGAGAGAGAGAGAGAGAGAGAGTCAATAATGCTTATATCAAAATGAAATACATTTCATAAAACATGCATTTCATAAACACACATACACACGAGTGGGTTTTACGTGTATTACCGCATTTACCCCCACCCTGCAGGCAGTCATACTCCGTTTTCGGGGGGCCAAGCCAGTCCATATAAGTCATCCTCCTCCTACTGGTCCCCACTGCACCCATGATGGGTTAGTGAGGTACAGGCCAGCACGAAGTAAATAGACCGCTGGAGAGTTATGATGATAATAACAACAACAATAACAACAACGATAATAATAATAATACTAAATGCAGGCTTCTTTAGCGCAGTATCCCCATCTCAAATGGGGCTCACCGTGCTTTGCAATAAGATATACAAATTTAAGACAACGTGACATAAAAAAAAATTGTATAGAATATAAAATAGAATAAAAATGAAATAAAATCAAAATAAAATGAGACAAGTAAGATAGACATAGTCTAAAAATATATATTTCAGACTATCCCACATCACGCTGGTTAACATCTACTCGTACTTACTTCAAACTAAGTGACAGAGAGAGAGAGAGAGAGAGAGAGAGAGAGAGAGAGAGAGAGAGAGAGAGAGAGAGAGAGTGTGTGTGTGTGTGTGTGTGTGTGTGTGTGTGTGTGTGTGTGTGTGTGTGTCACTTAGTTTGAAGTAAGTAGATGTTAGCCAGCGTGATGTGGGATAGTCTGAAATATGTATTTTTAAAAATGTGATGTGAGACTATGTCTATTTACTTATCTCATTTTATTTTAATTTTATTTAATTTTTATTCTATTTTATATTCTATACATTTTTTTTATGTCACTTTCTCTTAAATTTGTATATCTTATTGTAAAGCACGGTGAGCCCCATTTGAGATGGGGATACTGCGCTATAGAAGCCAGCATTTATTATTATTATTATTATTATTATTATCATTATCATTATTATTGTTATTGTTTTTGTTGTTGTTATTTTCATAGCTCTCCAGCGGTCTATTTACATTGTGCTGGCCTGTACCTCACTCACCAATCATGGGTGCAGTGTGGGCCAATGGGAGGACTTATATGGACTGGCTTGTCCCCCCGAAAACGGAGTATGACTGCCTGCAGGGTGGGAATCAAGGGAAGGGGAAATTTCCAGGAGGCATATTCAACTTTGCTTTCTTAAAAAAATGTTTTTAACATCTATTTGATTTTATGTGAATAATTATGCAGTAAGCATCTAAAGTCCTGATAATAATGGATACGTGTAGAGCGCTTTCTTTCCTTAAAGGGAGCTGAAAGCGCTTTACATTAATTATCAAACAGTAAACACACACACACACACACACACACACACACACACACACACACACAGAGTCTTCATGTTTTATAACTGAATGTCATTGGAAATGGATGGAAGGTCTATGCGTAGGCATTTTCAAAAAGATGTTCTTACAGACCATTTTTAAAAGATCAAAATGACTTTAACTCTACTATGATTACTGGTTTGCTCGATTCCATGTCTTTCATGTATGCACGTTGAACGGTTGTGATGATTCCCGTGTATTGTGTACGTGCTTTCCACCACAACTGAATTTCTCCGTTACTGTGATAATAAAGTATGTCTGTAGTCTGTATTCCGCCTTCAGAGGCTGAAACTGCTTCTATTTCTCCATGTGAAGTGACCATTATCTACCCAGGTTCCGTGTGCAGCACGCTCTTGGCGCACTGAAAACGAACCCATGGCAACAAAAGCGTTGTCCTCTGGCACAAACTATTATGTAGAAGAAACAATCCACTCTTGACAGGTACACAAACTTGATACATAATTACACATGCACTCAAGGCCTGAATGAGCGCGTCGGGTTATGCTGCTGGTCAAGCATCTGCTTGACAGACGTGGTGTAGCGAATATGGATTTGTCCGAACGCAGTGACGCCTCATAAGAAACTGAAACTGAAACTGAAGGCCAGACAGTCCAAGGGTAGGGGGTGGGGGGCGGGGGGGGGGGGGGTTGAAGTGGGAAGCGAGGAGCAGTGGGGGTGGGGCAGTGGGCGTGCCAAGTGACAGGTGGCTCAGTTGGAATAGAGAGGGTGACTGGCAGTGAATATGCAAATATACCACTGGCTGTTTCCAATCGATCGTTTGATTGGCGTTTCTTTTCCGACGCTTCCACCAATCACATGGCAGGCGCGACACACACTGAGGCATGACAGACCACACCCCTTCATGTTGAAAGTTCGCTTGTAGTTTGCTGTAGTTTGCAGAGGCTCTCATTCAATAGCATGTCAGCTGCACAAAAAAATAATGGGATTCCTAGATTGATTTTGTGGAAAACAGTAATCTTTTTTATGTGAACAGTATAGATTTCACTTAAAAACATGTTCAATCACCGTCTTATTTTATATAATGATTTTCTTCACCCCCTGCTGCAAAGAAAACAGCACAAGAGCTTGAAACTGTATGCTGTGCTTATTCAGTCTTCTTCTTCCATCGTAGTGACCGCAGTCATCATGTTGACTATTCTGCCACTTTGAGGGGAGGTCGGATGCGCACTGAAACAAACAAAAAAAATACCACACACACACACCCGCCCCCCCCCCCCCTCACTCCCCCCCCCCCGCCCCCACAAAAAAAACAAAAAACAAAAAAAAACTGGGCTACTGGGGGAGACCGGAGGCCCGTGACACAAACCTGTCAATGGTCCTGGCATCCACAAACTTCCTCTCCCGTTCCAGTCTCTGATGGACCGTGGTAGGAAGAACGCCTGCTGGTAGGTACTGGGTCCAGCACTGACAGCAGAGCGAGGTGCTGGTTGTGGCCTCTTCTCTGGCGAGCGGGCAGTGGCTGGATCAATCTCTCATCAATCATGTGTCCAAATTTCATGAGATTGTGTTTTGTCGCTATGCTATGATTTTTTCTCTCTCAAAGATTGAAACCTATTCAAACGTCTGGAACACAGAGGAACGCATACTTTCAAAGCACGCGGTAATGAGTGAGTGAGTGAGTGAGTGAGTGACTTACATGGTCATACTGCCCGG
>NC_134901.1:28369856-28384856 GCF_041734735.1 Babylonia areolata
CAATGCCCGAGTGGGTTCTGACCACGACTCCTGGCCCAGATGCATTGGCTACTTCGATATTGGCAAACTGAATGAGAACGGGCAGAGGCTTCTAGAGCTTTGCTGCTACCACAACCTCTGCATCACAAACACGTTCTTCTCCACCAAGCCACACCACCGAACCTCCTGGCGACATCCCAGATCCCGCCACTGGCACCAGCTGGATTTCATCATCACTCGAAGGCTCTCACTGAGCTGCGTGCTCAGCACACGTAGTTTTCACAGTACTGACTGTGACACCGACCACTCCCTGGTTGGCTGCAAAGTGCGCTTCCAACCAAAACGGATCCTCCACTCAAAGCAGAAGGGCCGGCCTCGCATCAACACTGCCAGAACAGCAATCCCAGACACAATCTGTGCGACCGCTTCGCCAACTCCATCGAGGATGCCCTCAAAGACTGCCTTGCCGGCAATGCTGAGGAGAGGTAGATTCACATCCGTGACGCCAACTACAACTCAGCCACGGATACCTTTGGCAAAAGAGAGAGACAGAATCCAGATTGGTTCGAAGCCAGCATTGCTGTTCTGAAACCAGCAATAGAGAACAAAAGAGTTGCGCTCATCAACCACAATGGAGAGCCTTCTAAGACACTCGCAGCACTCAAGAAGGCCAGGAATGACACCAAACGGATCGCCAGACGCTGCGCCAGCGTCTACTAGCTGAACATCTGTCAGAACAACCAACTTTCCGCTGACTGCAGCAACATCCGTGGCATGTACGATGGTGTGAAAAAAGCCTTCAGTCCGTGCATAAACAAGATCGCGCCATTGAAGCCAGCTTCCGGCAACATGATAACAGACCAGAGCAAGCAGGTAGAGAGATGGGCGGAACACTACCAGGAGCTCTGTTCAAGAGAAAACATTGTCGCAGACACAGCAGCGGAGAGCACCGCCAACCTCCCTGTCATGGAAGAACTCGACATCCCGCCCTCTGAAGAGGAACTCGGCAAGGTCATCGACTCCCTCGCCTGTGGCAAAGCTCCAGGAAAAGATGGAATCCCGCCTGAAGTCATCAAGGCTGGAAAAAAAGACCGTGCTACTCCACCTGCACCAGTTCTACCGCAGTGCAGGGAAGAAGGAGCTGTGCTCCAGGAGATGCTTGACGCCAACATCATCACTCTGTACAAGAACAAGGATGATCGCAGTGATTGCAACAACTACCGTGCAATCTCCCTCCTTTGCCCGTGTAGTCCTGAGCAGACTGCAGTTACCTGCTGAACGCGTATACCCTGAGGCACAGTGCGGATTCAGAGCTGGAAGATCAACAATCGACATGGTCTTCTCCTTGCAACAGTTGCAGGAGAAATGCCGGGAGCAGAGACGGCCACTGTACGTCTCAGTCATCGACCTCACCAAGGCCTTTGACCTGGTCAGCAGAAAAGGCCTTTTCACACTGCTACAGAAGATTGGATGTCCCCCCAAGCTCCCGAGGATGATCACGCCTTTTCATGAAGACAAGCAGGGCACCGTTCAGCACGGTGGATCTTCCTCTGATCAATTCCCAATCAAGAACGGCGTGAAGCAAGGCTGTGTTCTGGCCCCAGCACTCTTCGGTATCTTCTTCTCGCTGCTGCAGTCCTGTGCCTTCAGCCAGTCGGAGGACGGAATGTATCTTCACATCAGAAGCGATGGCAGTCTCTTCAACCTGGCCCGCCTTCACGCTAGAATCAAAGCGCGACAGGTTCTCATACGCGAGATGCTTTTCGCAGACAACGCAGCCCTGACAACTCACTCTGAGGAGGCACTCCAGCGACTCATCAACCGCTTCGCCCAAGCATGCAGAGAGTTTGGCTTGACTATCAGCCTAGGACGTGAGTCAGGACGTGAGCAGCAGCCCAAGCAATTCCATTGGTGATTTCACACTCGAGGTCGTCGAGGACTTCACTTACCTCGGCTCCACCATCTCCAGTAACCTCTCCCTGGATGCCGCTAAACAAGCGGACTGGCAAAGCAGCTTCAGCCATGGCCCACCTGGCAAAGAGGGTCTAGGACAATCCCATGCTGGCCATCAACACCAAGATGTAGGTGTACCAAGCCTGTGTGCTCAGCACTCTGCTCTATGGCAGCGCGACATGGACTCTCTACTCTCGTCAAGAACGCAGACTCAACATATTTCACCTGCGCAACATCAGGAGAATTCTGGGCATCATGTGGCAAGACCGTGTACCAAACAAGAAAGTCCTTGACCAGGCAGGTATCTGCAGCATGTTTGCACTCCTGACCCGGCGCTGTCTGCTGTGGCTCAGCCACGTCAGGCGAATGGATACAGGCGAATCCCCAAGGACATCCTTTATGGCGAACTCGTCACTGGTTCCAGACCTGCAGGGAGACCTGTCATACACTACAGGGACATCTGCAAATGAGACATGAGTGCAGGCGTCATGGACCCAGCAGGTTGGGAGGTGGTGGCTGAAGACCGTAACAGCTGGAGAGGGACCGTAAAGGCATGTGTCCAGAGGAGCGAGGAGAATAGAGAACAGCACTGGGAAGAGGGAAGAGAGTGCAGACGGCAGAGGGCAGAATCCGTACCCTCTGAGCCAGGCGCGATTTTCACCTGCGACAACTGCAACAGAGCCTGCCGATCCAGAATCGGACTGTACAGCCACAGCAGGCGCTGCAACTCAACAACTTGACTGAACCAGGCGCAGAGTTCCATTGTCTCCCGAGACAGACGGACGCCAGCAATACGCCGAGAAGACACGTAAATATGTTTAAACACCCAAAGAGATACATTTAAGATTCCGTTTGCACATTCAGATTTTACATATTCAAGAACAGGGTTTTAAGGCCATACTTGAAAGAGCTGAATGCGGAGACCTGACGAAGCAATTGTAAGGTCCAGAGACAGAGAAAGAAGAGATCTGTGCATTTGACTATGGAGTATTGCTTTCTTTATTCTTGTTGCATTGCATATCAGATTGATGATTACCTTTGGCCTCTTGTTAAATTCTCCCATTTTTGTTTCTTTTGTTTAAAATGTTTTCGCTCTTCCTCTGTAGCCATCATCATGTCATTGTCATGCTGCATTGTTCTTCTATGACTCAAACGAGTCGATGGGAATAAACTCGTTGTTCATTGTTCTTTGTTCATTACTTGATGTTGACTGACCAGAGAATCTAGAGATGCAGGGTTTGCTAAACGCGCCGTCGGCTTGAAAGTGAGGTGGAGGAGAGAGCTCACACATGCACGCGCTCTCATCCACACACTCACGAATATAGCATGGGCTACAAACATATACACACGTGCCCGCGCACGCGCTCGCATGTAAACAGGCAAACACGGAGTTCACACGCGCACACACAAACGCATGCATTTGTTAATGTTATTGAGTATGTGTGTGTGTGTGTGTGTGTGTGTGTGTGTGTGTGTGTGTGAGAGAGAGAGAGAGAGAGAGAGAGAGAGGAGGGAGGGAGAGAGTGTGTGCAGAAGTAGAGATGCACGGGAGTGAGACTATGCACACACACAGATATATATATATATATATATATATATATATTTATATATATTTACACACACACACACACACACACACACACACACACACACACACACATATATATATATATATTATGATATGCATACACACATGCGCGCTTGCGCGCACTTATACACACACAAAGAGAGAAAGAAAGAGACAGAACGAGCGAGCAATCAATAGTGCTGTGTGAATAAACGCTATGCGTGGAATAAATAAGATAATTAACAAAGCCGGCTTTCTGCTGTTTAAGCCACTTATTGATTAAACAGATCGTTGATTCACTTTCCTTTCTGTCTACGGCCTGATTAAGAGAGGCCAAAGAAACACGCAATAAAGAACTACTATATATGACTGCAGACCTGACTACACAGAGAACACAATTTATTTCACATGTATTCTTCTCAGTGGTGTGTTTACCTGTCATTACAAGGTTATTTAGCCACGTACACATTTTTTCAGCATTTCATACATTGCAGCACTCACGCACAGACTCACATTCATTTCAAAGTGGTTATTATCATGTCTGATCTTTGTAGATAAAAACTGTCAAACACATGCATAGAAAAACCGATTGAAACCCCTTGTCGCCTTGTGACGGAAAATGTCAACTGAAATATATTGTGTTTTCTGTTGTTCCACTAACAACCTGTCATCCAAGAAGTGATATTTAGAGACTTTTCACTGATTTTCATAAACCATACTCGATTTGGATTTTAAAAAAAAGAAAGAAAAAAAAGTGCGTGTCCTGAATGCTTATTTACATTCATGCAGAATAGTGCATTCAGTTTACGAACACAGGAAATCATCAAGATGATAATGAGATATTGCACTTACATTTTTAGAAAAGAATAAATGCGAAAGAATCTCAGCGTAATGCATAATATACTGCCGTTGTATTTCAATAAGTGTTATTGGTTGGTGGCACAAGAAAAGAAGTTTTTCCTTTTTTTATTTTTATTTTTTACTGCAGTGGAGTAGATATTAGTTACTGAATAAGGACATTAGTTTCAACATTTGTCTCTTGGGATTGTATTCTTGTTCTTCTTGTTCTTGTTTTTCCGCGTTCCCCAAAGGAGTGTATTCAATTAACAATCCCGTGTCACGGTTTGGATCAGGATGAAACAGCACTAGGGTTAAAGCAGTGTGTGCAATGCGGGCTGCTCTGCCAGAGAAGTGTGTGTCATCATTTGGAAGTTTTACTTTTCCCTGTCTGCATGCATGTTTGTTTCCCTCCCGAAGTAGATTGTTTTAGGGACTTATTGCTGTGGTTCTTTTTCGTGCGCAAAGTGAATGATCCATAAAGGCCCCCAGTTCACCCGTTTCATCCCAAAGACTGGCAACCCAAAACACACATTTGAAGAAACTTCTAAACTTCCCACAGACAAGGTGTCCTGACCAGGAGGTACCCATTTGTACCTGAGAACGGAACCTGTTTCAGTTACAATGCCAGTGTCAAGGAAGTCTCTGTTTTTACACAATGATTCATTCAGTCAGGTCTCTGTGGTTTTTACCACATATGTGGCGGACAACAGCAGTGAGACACATGTGCCCGAAGGATGTGTGACGACAGAGATCTTCGAGTTTATTCCCTGGGACAACGAGGACAATGTTGTCCCCAAGGAAGTGGACAACATATTAAACTTTCTCTTTAACGGAATTTGTCTGCCGTTGTTGTTTATTGTCTCCTTCTCCACAAACATGATCAACATGGTGGTGTTCTATAAACACGGGCTGAAGGAACGAATCAACGCCTGTCTCTTCATCTTGTCTCTGGTGGACCTCATGTGTGTCAGTGTGGCTTTTGCTTACAGCTGTGATGTAACCTATATGTTCGTCGTCGGGAAAGGGGGTGAGCTAGGGCCCTCAGCTCAGTTCTTCATGCGCAATTTTTTGATCGGTTTATTCGGCATGTTGAGCGCATCTCAGATGGTGTACTGTGTGATAGCTCTGGAAAGGTGTCTGTGTGTCACTCGGCCTCTGCTGGTGAAAACGTTCATGTCGACAAGGACCACTGTTGTCGTGCTGTGGGCAATGGTGCTGTTCCTAGTCGGGTTTATCGTGTTCATAGGTGTAATGCAGTACAGAGTGCTGTGTTTGTTCGATCCAACAGATCACAGTGCCTCTTATATCAATTATCCATCAGACTTTTATTTCCGCCACAAGATGATAATAGATATTGTTTACAGCATGCTGATTGGTCTCTTCATTCCGGCATTCTCCTTTATCTGTGTTACTGTTTGCACAGTCCTTACCGCCACTGAACTGAAGAAACTGACCCAGTGGAGGGAGGCTTCATCATCTGCTGCCACTACCGTCACTTCACGAGACATAGCGATCACCCGCGTTGTTATCGGTACTTCCGTGCTGTTCCTGGTTTGCATGGTGCCATCCATTCTGATGCGTCTCTCATTTCTGTTGATACCCGACCTAGTTCTTGGGGGACGTTACGACAATTTGGCCTGGGTCATAAGACGATTTTACCAGTTGTCTGCGGCCATTAACAGTACTTTTAACTTTTTTGTTTATTACAGCTATGGGACTAAATTCAGGGAAACAACACGCCAGTTGTTTTCTTTTCGTTGTCATCGTGACGAAGCACGCGACAGATGTGTATGTAAAGTGTAGCAATACAAACACGTGCTGATGTTGGACAGAATTAAGGGCAAGCAGTGAACCTCCCTTTAAGCACAGTTTGTCACTAAGATAAGCTGTGCCCAGAGAGGTCAACACTGACCATAAATGGATGTTCCTGTGTGGACAAAGTGCTGTTGTTATCTCGTTCGTCATTTATCAGATGGATTCCCCCGTCTCCTCGAAGAAGGCGGCAGTGCGTCGCAGGTCCTCCAGTCCTCCGTAAAGCTTCCGGGCCACTGGGTCGGGCCAGGTTTTCTCTCGGAGCGCTTGGTGGAGCGGGCAGGACTGCAGCAGATGTTCTGTTGTCTGGCTGCCTGTTCTGCAGGGACACTGGGACAGTGACAGATGATCACGTGTGGCCACAGGGGGGAGGGGGTGTGGGTGGGGGGGGATCGAAATGAGTGACCAAGGAGTCATTCCATTCAAGCGGTGCAGATGATGTGGGACCATCGGTCAAAACAAATCCAACCGCTACCCCCCGCCCCCGCCCCCCCCAGGTCTCCTCCCCCCCCCCCCCCCCCATTAAGAAGAAGAAGAAAAAAAAACCCGAAAAAGAAAAAGGAATTCAAGTAATTGTCCAGTTCGCGTCATAGGCAGATGTCTTGCCGATTTCACGCAATAGGCAAATGAATGCCTATTTCGCGAAATGGGTAACAATTTGCCAATTGTGTGTAAACGTTTTCTGTTTGCACGGTAATTCTGTCAAATCAGCCCTTCACTTGGAATCGATCGGCAACAGTGATCAGTAAGTCACACACACACACACACATACAAACGCGCGCGCACACACACACACACACACGCACACTGGAGGAACTGTCAGCAAAGATTTGTCATGTGAATGTAGCATACTTGGTACATATTTAAAAGATATGAAAGTCATGGTGGCATATTGTTGTGATGAGTCACTGAAATCAGAACAGGCGATTTTTCATTATTTTTTTTATAGTAGATTCTAGTCAAGTTATCATGGGAAGCCAGTGAAGTTAAACGAGTTGCAGAATTTCCGTCCTGATTCGAACATTCCTCTCATATCCAAAATTATTGAGCATGTTGATCTGACTCAGCTGCAAAACCATTTCTCTCCTAACAATCTTCTGGAAACATTTCAGTCCTCCCACAGAAAATTCCACAGTACAGAGACTGCTGTCCTCTGTGTTCTCAATGGTCTGCTTACCAAGGCTGAAGAGACACTTGTTTCAGTGCTTTCTCTGCTTGACCTGAGTGTGGCTTTTGATACTCTGGATCATGCCATCCTGTTGGAAAGACTCCGAGTGTCCTTTGAATTTGATGGTACTGTCCTTGACTAGTTCGGGTCGTACCTGACTGGCCGTGGACAGTCTGTCATTGTCAATGGTGTCATGTCTTCTCCCCGCCTACTTGTTTATGGAGTGCCTCAGGGTTCGGTGTTGGGGCCTGTGATTTTTACTTTGTACGTTCAGCCTATCTCTTACGTGATTGATTCTTGTGCTTGTGACTACCAAGTACGCTGATGACACAGAGTTGTCCAAACGTTTTCATCCCACAGAATTTTCTACTGCTTTATTTGATGTTCAAATTTGTATTGAACACTTGCTGGCCTGGATGAACAGTAACGAATTGAAATTCGGTACAGACAAGACTGAGGTCATGCCAGTGGGCACAGCATCACACCTGTGTTTAGTGGACAGTGAGTTTGCTAACACTGAAGCTGATGGGTTCTTTTCAAACCTTTTGTCAACTACCTCGGTGTAAATCTAGACAAAACAACGTCTATGCAGCAACATATCAGCTCCATCTGCCGTGCAGCTTTTCTCGAAATTCGGAAAATTGCCAGCATTTGCTCATATCTTTCAAAGACTGCCATGGTTAGACTTGTCTCCTCTGCTGTTACCTCACATTTGGATTACTGCAATTCGGTACTTGTGGGTCTTCCAGCTGATCGATCTGCTGATTGCAGTCGTCTGCAGAAAGTTTAGAATAGCGTAGCTAAACTTGTAAGGCCAAAATCTAAGCGTGAGCATGCGACACCTTTGCTCAAAGAGCTGCATTGGCTTCCAGTTAAATTCCGCATTCAGTTCAGAATTGCCACGCTCGCATACCGCTTTTTCGCTGGTACATTCCCGCACTCTTCTTAGCTCACAACTTAGCAGCCTTCCAAGTCACTTCCACCTTCAGCTGGTAGAATACCTCGGGTGCCAAACACTAATCTGAAAACTTTCGGTCACCGATCATTTAGTTTCTAACCCGGCCCAGCTGTCTGGAACTCACTGCCTGCTGATCCGCGAAAGGCCCCTTCCCTGCACTCTTTCAAGTCACAGCTGAAAACTTTTTTGTCTTGCATTTGAGCAACAGTTTAGTCCAATGTGGGTCTGATTTGCTGTTATATGAGGGTTGTACTATTTTTTCCCAGTGTTATGTGTGCATGTGTGGCTGGAGGTGCTCTCTCTCTCTCTCTGTGTGTGTGTGTGTGTGTGTGTGTGTGTGTGTGTGTGTGCGCGCGCGCGCGTGTGTGTTTGTGTGTGCTGCTCATGATGCAAGGATGGTGGCTGTTTCTTCGCGGTTGACTCTTTTTCTTGTGATTGCTGCTTCTTTTTTGTAACATGTAATTTGTGGAGCGCCATGAGTGATTGTCTGTTATTTGAATTTTCTTGAGAATTGTTGTTTTGTTATTGTTTTATCTATTGATTTGTGAAGCGCCCACGATCCTCTCTGTGAGGGAACAGCGCTTAGAAGGAGCGCTTCATCATTATTTCTATTATGATTATTCAAGTATTTTGTGCAGTGATGTTGCTCTCTCGTGTTTACGGAGCGCGAGTCGGAGTGCATGATTTTTTTGTTTTTGTTTTTGTTGTTGTTGTTG
Source organism: Babylonia areolata (assembly GCF_041734735.1). Classification (NCBI taxonomy): domain Eukaryota; kingdom Metazoa; phylum Mollusca; class Gastropoda; order Neogastropoda; family Buccinidae; genus Babylonia; species Babylonia areolata. The sequence goes on from NC_134901.1 coordinate 28,378,850, forward strand.
ATGCTTTAATGTTTGTTTACATTGTTGTCAGGAGGACCAGCTATGAGTGAACAGTCTAACCTGGATAGCATGAAAGAAACAGCGAGTTCATAGGTGGTAGTAGTGAAGTGGAAAGAGCTAGAATGTTGCCTTATCTACGTAACTGACGCAAGAGAGTGCGACACATGTGTCGGATGAAGTGCATTCGTGGAAAATGTTTCATGTAAGCTGACGCCAAGGTTTCCAACAGACTGGGAGAACGGAATGCCACAGCCAGAGATGGACATTGGTATGGAGGTGATCTGGTTAACCTTTGATTTGATACCAATGGAGATGGACAAACTTTCCCAACGGCTGTGAAGGCGGAAGAGGATGAACAAAGGGCAGGGGGAGCTCTTATCCTGGGCTGAAAATCCTCCTAGGAGACGGGACTCCGAAGAAAAAACCTGCGCCTGCCGAGGCCGTCCTACACGTGGCAGTATCTGCACCTGTGGGACTGTGAGCGTCGGTAGGCGAGAGAGTGGGTAAGGGACTGCACAACTCCTCTTCACTAAAAAAAAGGCCACCTATGCTGGTCAGGCACGCTTTCTGGGAAACTGATGTCCTTGACCGCTCTCGCTGGAGGATGCTGTGCTCTAGTGGCATAAAGACGTTTGAAAACAAGAGAACGCTGGCCATTAAGGAGAAGCGTGAGCAAAAGAAGCAGGGTTCAACTTCTGGAGATGTTTTCCCTTGCAACACCTGTGGGAAGTGCTGCGCATCCAGAATCGGCCTCTTCTCCCATATGACGACACACACCGACAGATAAGCCTGCCTGCCTACTCATCCGTCGGTCCGACGGGAGACTCCATCATCATCATCATCATCTACCCAGCCACATCATCAACACTACCTTTCAAACGACATGCAAGGGTTGGAAATTCTTAGGGAAGACAGAGTTATAGAGCTGAAAATCAACTGCACGTATACCGAAATGTTAAGAATGTTCTAATTGTCGAATGATAGTGCTGAGAGGCTGTAGGTACACAGAAAATAAAACTGGGCCTAAGACTGAACCCTGTGGCATTCCATTTCAATCCATAACTTGTCAAATCATAATAATTTTTTTTAAATCTCTTGTCATCTCGTATAACATCTCTGACAACTCCTAAAAACCACAGGGTTGCAGTTGATAGCATCTGTACACAGACGATTTGAATGTTCTGTCTGATTTCAACAAATTTTCCATTAATTTCACGCTTTATGACACATGAAAACCAAGCGAGAACAATTAAAATGACCACCAGGATCTTGAAATTAAAATAATGGTGCATCTGGACTGCACATCCAATCTGTAATGGGTATATGAGAACACGATGGCGAGCAGCTTCCGTAACTGCTGGGCTGTTTCCATTGAAAATAGCCCCCCAGAAGAAAACTAAAAAGTTGCAGAAAACTAGGTACGATGTTTAAGTTTGCTGAAAGTGATTAAAGTGACGCCCACTCACCCACTGACTCACACCACCCATCCATCCCGAAACTCCCCCTTCACACACACACACACACCAAATGTAACCACACAGCGCGTTAGCTGCCGTTCCCTTATTGCAAATAACAATCATGATTAGTAATGCACAGAACAGTTCATGCATTTCATACCTTGCACCGTTATACTTTCAACATACATTGCTCTGAGATCTAAGTAACACATTTTTTTCCCCATTTTGGAATGTTCATCGTGTGATTGTTTCCAGTTCTTTCCAAACATAACGTGGCAAATACCTTGTATGATCTGTTAATAGATTTACATAGGTTGTCAACACTGGTCTCTACTTTTGTTGCATAAAGTGAATGATATGTACAATGGTCCATGGCATTTTGCTGAATGAACGCACGAGTGATTCGTGTTTCGCTGGTTTTTTGTTTTTTTTTCTTCAAAAGGCAAATCGATACAATCATATTTATTTAGATCTGAGAGCGAAAAAATGTTGTGATCAAAACGCGCTCGCTGTGACAAAGATGTGTTTCGCTTTGATCAAAACGACAGATTCTGCTCCCAGATCTAAATAATCTAATCCAAAATCTAATATTTCGAAATTATAACAGAATTCGTGCTATTCGTCGAAGAAAACAATATCAATAACAAAAAAAACAAAAACAAAACAACAACAAAAACAAAACACAGACAAAAAATTCATGGAGATGATGATAACAAAACAACAATGAGAAGAAAGGGCATGAGAAATCGAATCATGTTTTGATTTTTTCAGAAGCCATACTTGTTATGCGTCAAAACATGATTTGATTCACTGACTTGTTGGTAGCTTTCGGCTGGGTTTGGCTTGTCGATATCGTATCACAAAGACACAGCACTATTATTGACTTCTTAATGGTATTATCAAGATGAATAGAAAACGTGAGCTGATAAATATGATATATTCTACACTTAAGAAATATTTCAACGAAAACTGTTCACAATGAAAAAAGCGAGACTGCCACAAATGTTCGTCTGCAACGATCGACGTCAGCTCTCGCGCGCCCAAACGAGAGCGCAGCGTCAGACACGGAAACTGATGACAGAAGCACATTTTCACAACCAAATTACGAGAGATTATGCAGAAACCTTCATCATTTGATTTTGGCAGACATGTTTACCACTGTATATTGTGTCATATCCGTATAATTTTGCTTGAGTACCTTTCAGTTTTGTCCCATTCTTTCCACTGACTGCACTAGATACTGAGTGAAGAAGTGGAGGAAGCCATAAGATGATTGAAGAGTAGGAAAGCAGCAGGCATCCACATCATGCCAGCTGAACCGATGAAACAAGGTGTGTGTGTGTGTGTGTGTGTGTGTGTGTGTGTGTGTGTGTGTGTGTGTGTGTACTGAGAGGTATGTATATACGAATGTATGTAGGTCTATGTATATATGTAGGTCTATGTATGTGTGAATAGCTGAGGAATATTTTGTGACATCCCAAACGAACAGTGAGATTTGCGCGCGTTTTGCCAAGTAACAGTTCGTGCACAATATTTTGCATCTATGATTATTCACATTTTTGACCTTGACTTTCGTTAAAGGTCACGAGCCGGAGGTAAGAGACCGTTTGAATTTCTGTTCTTAGTTTTCTGTTGTTGTGTCTTTTTTGTGTATGTGTAGTTATTATATGTATTTGTATTTTGTATAAATTTTTGTATTACTTTTTGTAACAACAGATTTCTCCGTGTGAAATTCGCGCTGCTCTCCCCAGGGAGAGCGCGTCGCTACACTACAGCGCCACCCATTTTTTTGTATTTTTTCCTGCGTGCAGTTTTATTTGTTTTCCCTATCGAAGTGGATTTTTGTACAGAATTTTGCCAGGGACAACCCTTTTGTTGCCATGGGTTCTTTTACGTGCGCCAAGTGCATGCTGCACACAGGACCTCGGTTCATCGTCTCATCCGAATGACTAGCGTCCAGACCACCACTCAAGGTCTAGTGGAGGGGGAGAAAATATCGGCGGCTGAGTGGTGATTCGAACAAGCGCGTTCAGATTCTCTCACTTCCTAGGCGGACGCGTTACCTCTAGGCCATCACTCCACATTATTATCATTTTAATTTTGTTTCAGTGATACACAAAAAACCACACACCTATATATAACTGTAAGATTTCTTGAAATACTACAGCTTCTTAACTGACCTTCAAATATCAAGGTGGCATGAGAGAGAGAGAGAGAGAGAGAGAGAGAGAGAGAGAGAGAGAGAATCAAATCAAATCATGTTGCTTATAGCCCATGGCCCAGCCATCCGCAAGGGGCACAGACAAGGCAGAAAAAAAGGCACAGAAAAATACAGACACACAGAGATTGAAATAAACGAGATCCAAACGAAAAGTATTTTTGAAATATAGAAAATAATTTAATGCAGAAATTTATTGTATGTTCACGAAGCAGTGCAGACATGACAGCACCATATGATTGAGGGAAATGGTGTTGAAATTAGGGAGAACAAAAAAGAAAGAAAGAAAGAAAGAAAACAAACACACACACACACACACACACACACACACACACACACACACACACACACACACACACACACAAAGCGGGAAAGAAAGAAAGAAGGAAAGAAAGAACTAGAAAGAAAGAAAGAAAGAAAAACAAACACACACAAAAAAAAGCGGGAAAGAAAGAAAGAAGGAAGGAAAGAAAGAAGTAGAAAGAAAAAAAGAAAGAAAAACAAACACACACACACACACACACACACACACACACACACACACACAAACGGGAAAGAAAGAAAGAAGGAAGGAAAGAAAGAACTAGAAAGAAAGAAAGAAAGAAAAACAAACACACACAAAAAAAGCGGGAAAGAAAGAAAGAAGGAAGGAAAGAAAGAAGTAGAAAGAAAGAAAGAAGAAAGAAATACAGTCATAATAAACAGAAAGAAGAAAAGGTAAAGAAAGAAAGAAAGAATGAGACAAATACACATAACGATAAACAGAAAGAAAGAAAGGAGGGGGTGCGGGGCGAGGGGAGGAGGTGGGGGGAGAGAAAGAAAAAGATAAAAACTCCGCCTCCTTGCGTCATAAAAGTGCTTCAAAACAGATATGACAGTGATCCAAACATGAACGGACAAACAAATCCTGTGCTTCAAAACAGATATGACAGTGATCCAAACATGAACGGACAAAACAAATCATGCTCAGTCAAAACGAATGTGCCCTGTGATGGTAATGATAACCGATGTAAAAACAGACCAGAAAAAAGAAAAAAACAAAAAAACAAAAACAAAACAAAAAACAAAAACGAAGACATGCAGACACCAAGTAAAACAGTGAATTATTCACGATCCGCACAAAACGACACATTGTTTTCATAACAAATGAATAATGACATGAAACATGTAATACACTCAAAAACATTGGGTAATGTACAATGATTATTAACCAAATCATAAACATGAAAAAACATATAATATACACATAAACACTTGGATAATGTACAATGATTACTTTTAAAACATGAAAACTTCTAATAAAACAGAATATACGAGTTTATTTAATTAACTATAAGCCAAAAGTGCAATGTTACTAATGTGTGTGTGTGTGTGTGTGTGTGTGTGTGTGTGTGTGTGTGTGTGCGTGCGCGTGCGTGCGTGCGTGCGTGTGCGCGCGTATGTGTGCAAAGCATTTAAAAGTAATGTACATCTTTAATCATCTGAATTATATGCAAAAACGTCCGAACCTTGTCTTCTTTTTTTTTTATATAAATATTTTTTTAAATTTTTAATATTTTTTTTATATCGTATCATTAACAAAACAACAACAAAAAAAACACACAAACAACAACGACAACAACGAAACCAACTTCAAACCATACGAATGACCAGAAAGGTATGCCATAGTAACTTTTTATACACACGGAGTCGCGATGGCTCACGGGTATTGCTCTATGGGCAGACGGTTTGGGTTCAAATGTGTATAAAAGTCCGTATTATGCCCTCGCTTTGTCGGCCCACCTACACAAAGAAAACAAGGGAGATAAATGTTACTGGATGTTCAACAAGGGAGATAAATGTTACTTGATGTTCAAGTGGCAAAACAGGCAAAAGTTGTTTTTGTTTGATTGTGTGTTTGTTTGTTTTTTTTCCACAACTTTATTCAAATTTTACGTTTGGAAAATTATATACGAGGAATATGTCTTAGAGTTCAGCGTTTTTAGGCAATCAAACGCCTTTGTCCTGAATTATAACCGGGGCCAGTCATCAATATTATACCTATGTCGATCATTCACTGTGAAAAGCTAGGTCTGTTGATAACAATTCATTCGTTTATCTAACAGACTGATACATGATAATAAACAACAGCTCTCAAGTAGCTTACGTCTCTTTGAAATAAACGGCGTTTTGTTTACATCTGATTCACGGGTTCACGGTTAAAGGTCCTATCGCTTTTCACGGCCATCGGAGTATGGAATTCATATCCACAAGGCTCCACACACAAAGGCGGGGCCCAGTCCTCTCCTTCCTGTCAAGTTAACCTTCCCCAGTCCAAGTCAGGTACCCGTTC
>NC_134901.1:28392356-28429856 GCF_041734735.1 Babylonia areolata
CAGGTCAGGATGTTAGGGAACGGCTGTCGCCTCACTGAGATAAGACAGAGCTGACAGGTCAGGATGTCAGTGAAGGGCTGTCACCTCACTGAGATAAGACAGAGCTGACAGGTCAGGATGTCAGTGAAGGGCTGTCACCTCACTGAGATAAGACATAGCTGACAGGTCAGGATGTCAGTGAAGGGCTGTCGCCTCACTGATATAAGACAGAGCTGACAGGTCAGGATGTCAGTGAAGGGCTGTCACCTCACTGATATAAGACATAGCTGACAGGTCAGGATGTCAGTGAAGGGCTGTCACCTCACTGATATAAGACATAGCTGACAGGTCAGGATGTCAGTGAAGGGCTGTCACCTCACTGATATAAGACAGAGCTGACAGGTCAGGATGCCAGTCACCACACTGTACTCTGACATCATCCTTTAGGGACGTTATTACGTTTTGCTCAACAGCGTCAATCTCACCATTGATAAATGCATAAAAAAAATGTAGCACCTTTCAGTTGGGTTATCTGTCTAAACGATTAACAGTAATACTGGTCTGTATCTATTGTCTATGGCTCAATTCTCGGCTTATATCAAGAGACTGACCAACAGCGAAGAGAGAGCTGTATGTGAAAAGTTATTTCCAGTGAGAATTGAAATTCATTTACATCTTTGTCTTTCAAACTATGGCTCTCAAACGTGCAGGCAAAATTGCAATGGCACTGAGTGCTGCAGCCATCCCAAAGCCCCCCTGGCCAGGATGTACCCAGGGCAAAACACTCCCCACCATAATCAAAGTCTGGCCCAGATTGTCGGAACAGCAGCTGTCTCCTCTGCTGTTGTGATTGTCGTGTCTGCTCCTTTATTCATCATCTTGTTAAGTGTTATGTACATATGCTTGCGTTGGCCGTGTATTTGTGTGATATGACGAAATGTGTGGATGACACGAGGTGGGTGTGGTACATTAGCGCAAAAACATGTGTTCAAGTTGGTGTGTATGTGTGCGAAACAGAAATGCAAGTGTGTATTACGTTATCATATGTATGTATTTTTTTTCCATGTCTACTTTCAATGATTTTTTTTTAAAGAATATATTATTTTATGTAAGAAAAAAAAGAAAGAAAAAAAGGCATTCATTGCTAATTTAATGTACCATCTTAAGATAAAACATTGACTGTCGAAGATAGAGAAACAGAATGGTAAAAGAAAGACAGTAAACTTTGGTAGAGAAACAGAGAGTGGAAAAAGAAAGACAGTATAGTTAGGTAGAGAAAGAGAGAGTGGAAAAAGAAAGGCAGTTTAGTTAGGTAGAGAAAGAGAGAGTGGAAAAAGAAAGGCAGTTTAGTTAGGTAGAGAAAGAGAGAGTGGAAAAAGAAAGGCAGTTTAGTTAGGTAGAGAAAGAGAGAGTGGAAAAAGAAAAGCAGTTTAGTTAGGTAGAGGAAAAGAGAGTGGAAAAAGAGACAGTATAGTTAGGTAGAGAAAGAGAGTGGAAAAAGAAAGGCAGTTTAGTTAGGTAGAGAAACAGAGATTGGAGAGAGAGAGAGGGAGTTTCGTTAGGTAGAGAAACAAAATGGTAAAAAGATAGACAGTACTACAGTTAGGTAATAAAGAGAGAGTGGAAAAAGAAACAGTTTAGTTAGGCAGAGAAAGAGAGAGTGGAAAAAGAAAGACAGTATAGTTACGTAGAGAAAGAGAGAGTGGAAAAAGAAAGGCAGTTTAGTTAGGTAGAGAAAGAGAGAGTGGAAAAAGAAAGGCAGTTTAGTTAGGTAGAGAAAGAGAGAGTGGAGAAAGAAAGGCAGTTTAGTTAGGTAGAGAAAGAGAGAGTAGAAAAAGAAAGGCAGTTTAGTTAGGTAGAGAAAGAGAGAGTGGAGAAGGAAAGGCAGTTTAGTTAGGTAGAGAAACAGAGAGTGGAGAGAGAGAGAGAGAGGGAGTTTCGTTAGGTAGAGAAACAAAATTGAAAAAAGATAGTCAGTGCAGTTAGGTAATAAAGAGATAATGGAAAAGGAAACAGTTTAGTTACATCGAGAAAGAGAGAGTGGAAAAAGAAAGACAGAATAGTTAAGTAGAGAAAGAGAGAGTGGAAAAAGAAAGACAGTTTTAGTTAGGTAGAGAAAGAGAGAGTGGAAAAAGAAAGACAGTTTAGTTAGGTAGAGAAAGAGAGAGTGGAAAAAGAAAGACAGTTTTAGTTAGGTAGAGAAAGAGAGAGTGGAAAAAGAAAGACAGTTTTAGTTAGGTAGAGAAAGACAGAGTGGAGAAAGAAAGGCAGTCTACTTAGGTAGAGAAAGGGAATGCAAAAAGAAAAAAGAAAGACAGTATTGTTAGGTAGAGAAAGAGAGAGTGGAAAAAGAAAGGCAGTTTAGTTAGGTAGAGAAAGAGAGAGTGGAGAAAGAAAGACAGTTTAGTTAGGTAGAGAAAGAGAGAGTGGAAAAAGAAAGACAGTATAGTTAGGTAGAGAAAGAGAGAGTGGGAAAAGAAAGACAGTTTAGTTAGGTAGAGAAAGAGAGAGTGGAGAAAGAAAGGCAGTTTAGTTAGGTAGAGAAAGAGAGAGTGGAAAAAGAAAGACAGTATAGTTAGGTAGAGAAAGAGAGAGTGGAAAAAGAAAGGCAGTTTAGTTAGGTAGAGAAAGAGAGAGTGGGAAAAGAAAGACAGTTTAGTTTGGTAGAGAAAGAGAGAGTGGGAAAAGAAAGACAGTTTAGTTAGGTAGAGAAAGAGAGAGTGGAGAAAGAAAGACAGTTTAGTTAGGTAGAGAAAGAGAGAGTGGAAAAGAAAGACTGTATAATCAGGTAGAGAAAGGGAATGGAAAAAGAAAGACAGTTTAGTTAGGTAGAGAATGAGAGAGTGGAAAAGAAAGACAGTTTAGTTAGGTAGAGAATGAGAGAGTGGGAAAAGAAAGACAGTATAGTTAGGTAGAGAAGAGAGAGTGGGAAAGAAAGACAGTATAGTTAGGGGGGGAAAGAGAGAGTGGAGAAAGAAAGACAGTTTAGTTAGGTAGAGAAAGAGAGAGTGGAAAAAGAAAGGCAGTTTAGTTAGGTAGAGAAAGAGAGAGTGGGAAAAGAAAGACAGTTTAGTTTGGTAGAGAAAGAGAGAGTGGAAAAAAGACAGTATATTTAGGTAGAGAAAGAGAGTGGAAAAAGAAAGACAGTTTTAGTTAGGTAGAGAATGAGAGAGTGGAAAAAGAAAGGCAGTACAGTTAGGTAGAGAAAGAGAGAGTGGAAAAGAAAGACAGGACACTTAGTCGGAGAAACAAAATGGAAAAAAAAAGACAGTATAGTTAGGCAGCGAAAGCTAATGGAAAAAGAAAGATAGTATAGTCAGGTAGAGAAAGTTAATGGGAAAAGAAAGACAGTATAGTCAGGTAGAGAAAGCTAAAGGAAAAAAGAAAGACAGTTTTAGTTAGGTAGAGAAAGCTAATGGAAAAAAGAAAGACAGTATAGTCAGGTAGAGAAAGTTAATGGGAAAAGAAAGACAGTGTAGTCAGGTAGAGAAAGAGAGAGTGGAAAGGCAGTATGGGAAAGGAAGTTACCAGAACTGAGTTTTACGTCCTGTTGGCTTACACCCTGAAGGTCACGTTGCAAGGCTGGAGTTTCACCACCCATGCTGTGTACAACCCGTGTGCGAAGCTTATATTCTTCTTCTTCATCGTTTGCACGTTGCTACTGTGCCTTGTTTGTAGTTCGTTTGATTTTTTATTGTTTTCTGTGTTTCTGTTTGTTTTTCTACCACTGTAAAATGGACAATGGAAAGAAGACAAAAACAAGCAAACAAATAAATAAATAGAATAAGATAAAATGAAACAAAACAAGCTAAAAAAAAAAAAAAAAGAAGTGAAAAAATAAAAAACCCAGCTGTGGTTATCAGAGTTTCAAAAAGGGCTATTGGCGGAGAACTATAAGCTATCCACTCTGACCTTTTCTGCAGTCAACGGATCTGGCCCAAAGTATCTTTCTGAACTCATCCATATCTATACCCCGTCTCGCCAGCTCCGTTCTTCCTCTGATACTCGACTTCTCAGGATACCTCACGTCAGAAGTAAGACCTATGGACACAGATCGTTTTCTTTTCAATCGCCAAAGACGTGGAACAAGCTCCCTGATGACCTCCGTCATTCTGATTCCCTCGCATCTTTTAAATCTCGTCTCAAAACTCACCTTTTCCCTCAGCAATAAGTTCAGTTGTGGCAGGCCCACAACTACATGCATGTATGTGAATGTGTATTGTGTGTGCGTGTGTTCATGTAAGTATGTGCCTGCCTATGTGTGTGTATGTGTTAGGGTAGCTGTTAGATACACATGTATGTTAAAATGTATGTATGCAGTGTGTGTGCGTGCGCGCGTGCGTGCGTGTGTGTGTGTGTGTGTGTGTGTGTGTGTGTGTGTGTGTGTGTGTGTGTGTGTGTGTGCGTGGTCACATTTTGGTGTGTGTATGTAACATAGATATAATGTTTTATGTTATCAAAAGCGTTTTTGTAAAGCACCTAGAGCAGATTTCTGGATAGTGTGCTATATAAGTATCCATTATTATTATTATTATTATTAACTGTTTACACCTTGATTCAGGACCGGTTCTGATGCCAGCAGAGGATGCGGGAGGGTGTGGGGTGTGTGGGTGGTGGTCACGGTGGTGGGGAGGGGGGAGGGGCGGGGGGACTGGTACAGGGGATGAGGACCTCAGTTCAGTTGTTACTTTTACTGTCTTCTCTCCGACGTCTTGAAGAGATGGAGCATGCAGGTAACTAGGTTCCTTAAGATGTAAGGGGGTGGACAGTAGAACACACACACACGCACACGCACACACAGACACACACACAGGCACACACACAGCGTGCGAGAGAGAGAGAGAGAGAGAGAGAGAGAGAGAGAGAGAGAGAGAGAGACAGAGAGAGAGAGAGAGAGGGTAACACGGAGTTACATATAGATAAAAAGAAAATGCATACCTTCATGGGAAACTATTGCCAAAATAATTTTCATAAACGGCGAATTAGTTCTTTTGATATGCAGATGGAAGATGAATTGCTTTGAGACCAATTATATCGGTAATGTTTCTTGCATAATTATGTGGCGCTCACAGAACAGCCGGTCATACACTGACTTGCTGTAAGTAAACGTCCCATACAGTGTTTACACACACACACACACACACACACACACACACACACACACACACACACACACACACACAGAGCAGCAACAACAAACAAACAAAAACAGCAACAACAAAGGATGGAGAAGTAGACGTGCTGTGATACTGGGTGCCTGTATGAAGGCATGATTGTGGCATCAGTAGGGTTTCCAGGCAGACGGAGACAGACAGACAGACAGACAGACAGACAGAGGGAGACAGACAGACAGGCAGACGGACGAAGACATACACACAGAGGGAGACAGACAGACAGACAGACAGACAGACAGAGGGAGACAGACAGACAGATAGACAGACAGAGGGAGACAGACAGACAGACAGACAGACAGACAGAGGGAGACAGACAGACAGACAGACAGACAGACAGAGGGAGACAGACAGACAGATAGACAGACAGAGGGAGACAGACAGACAGACAGACAGACAGACAGAGGGAGACAGACAGACAGATAGACAGACAGAGGGAGACAGACAGACAGACAGACAGACAGAGGGAGACAGACAGAAAGACAGATAGACAGACAGAGGGAGACAGACAGACAGACAGACAGACAGACAGAGGGAGACAGACAGACAGATAGACAGACAGAGGGAGACAGACAGACAGATAGACAGACAGAGGGAGACAGACAGACAGACAGACAGACAGAGGGAGACAGACAGACAGATAGACAGACAGAGGGAGACAGACAGACAGACAGACAGACAGAGGGAGACAGACAGAAAGACAGACAGACAGAGGGAGACAGACAGAAAGACAGACAGACAGACAGACAGACAGGCAGACAGATGGAGGGAGACAGACAGACTGGCAGACAGACAGAGGGAGACAGACAGACAGACAGACAGACAGAGGGAGACAGACAGATAGACAGACAGATAGACAGACAGAGGGAGACAGACAGACAGACAGACAGATAGACAGACAGAGGGAGACAGACAGACAGGCAGACAGATGGAGGGAGACAGACAGACAGACTGGCAGACAGACAGACAAACAGACAATCATAAGGACAGGCGGCCAGGGAGACAGACAGACAGACGGACGGAAGCTTACAAGTGGGCAGGTAGGCGTCGACATGGCCCCACACGCACAACACAGCCACAAGCAATGTCACAAGAAACTCTTGCTTCCCGCACTCCATAGTTCTGCACCCGAAAACGCTTCGCCCGACGATGAAACACACAAGGAAATTCACGAAACTGAACGAATTACAAAGTACAGTCAGAGCACGCTTACTGAAGACCCATATGACACCACCTTATTCTGAACAACTAGGTTTCCAGGTTTCAGCAATGACCAAGCACAACAAACTCGCTGAATTTCGTTTAGAACTCCACGCAGCAGTTACTTCAGCTATCTTCTCTTCCCCAGTTAGGTATCTGGCTATGACTTAATACTTGTGTTGCTTTGTTCCTCGCACATTGTCTAGAACATATCTTTGATGAAAATATGGTAGAAGTGCTTTTGTTTCATGAGCAAAATGTATGCAGCGTTCGTTGAAACTGAACAGAGCAATACTGTCACGAATGGAAATACTTTTCTGTGAGGTATATATGTACAATTTCCCCAGTCGAGTCAAAAGACCGTATAGTATATATGTACAATTTTCTCAGTCGAGTCAAAAGACCGAACGGTATATACGTACAATTTCCTTAATGGTGCCAAAAGACTGCACGGTATATATGTACAATTTCCCTCAGCCGAGTCGAAAGACTTTAACAGTACTTTGCCTGCTCTTCAACGCGTTCCAAGATAATCTAAACCCTTTTGGATCCGGGTCGTCGTTCAGAGAAAGAAATCAACGGTTTAATCAATAACGTCCAACGTCTCAACGAACGTGAAGACCAGTGCGTGGCGATCAGTGGTGTGGCTGTGAAGGGAGGACTCGCCCTGACGACACCTGTCCCCGTGTTCATCACTCACCTGTCACTGGGAGGCGGGGCACCAATCAGTCAGAAATGACCAGTCAGAACCAAGGCGTCACCCCCACCTGAGCACTCAGCTTATATCACAAACTGACAAAGGTTTACAGTAGGGCCAACAGCAAAGTGAGAGCTGTATCATCAATGGTGTCTCCAATGCAATGTGAGATCATTTACAGCTTAGTCTTTTGTGAAAGACTATGACTCTCAAACAAGGAGGCAAAATCGCACCGGCTCTTTGTGATGCAGCCTTGGGGGCTAGTTGGCCTTTGGGAACCATCTCAATGCCGACTGTCCTAAAACCCCCTTGGCCGAGAGAGTAGGGATGTAATTTGGGCAAGACGATAAACAAATTCTAGTCCAGATAGTCGGGACAGCAGTTACCCCCTCTGCTGTTCTGATGGTCATAGTCGAACACGACTGGCTATCCCCCCCCCCCACACACCCCCATGACTGTCTTCGTGCAATTTCAAGGCGGCGAGCAAAGCGGGTGGACTAATCCATATATGCCACGTCTGCTTTGAGGGGAAAAAAAAAAAGGAACGTCAGCTGTCTGACACATACATAAACCCAGCTCGATCGTCAGGCCTGGAGGGCGTGCCACATGCCGTACACACGTTGTCTGCACTCAGTAAACCTCTACGTTACACACAGATGGTTCAGTCACACTGGGGAGAAAGGGCCAGAGCGGGAATCGAACCCACACCCTCACAGACACTGTATTGACAGGTAGGTTTCTTAACCATTCCGCCACCTTCCGCCTTTACGGCCTTGTTGTTCAGTGCTTGGGTCTTCAGTTGGTTCGGCCAAGTTCGCGAAGTGGAGTGATGGCCTAGAGGTAACGCGTCCGCCTAGGAAGCGAGAGAATCTGAGCGCGCTGGTTCGAATCACGGTCAGCCGCCGATATTTTCTCCCCCTCCACTAGACCTTGAGTGGTGGTCTGGACGCTAGTCATTCGGATGAGACGGTAAACCGAGGTCCCGTGTGCAGCATGCACTTAGCGCACGTAAAAGAACCCACGGCAACAAAAGGGTTGTTCCTGGCAAAATTCTGTAGAAAAATCCGCTTCGATAGGAAAAACAAATAAAACTGCACGCAGGAAAAAATACAAAAAAATGGGTGGCGCTGTAATGTAGCGACGCGCTCTCCCTGGGGAGAGCAGCCCGAATTTCACACAGAGAAATCTGTTGTGATAAAAAGAAATACAAATACAAATACAAAACAGAAACTAGGAGATAAACCTTTAGTTTGGTATCTTCAGAATTAACACTGAGAGAAAGAAGTTGAAAGAAACTCTGACTGTAGGTGTGAGTATAACAAACGCTTATCTAAAGGAGCCAGGCATATCAAAGACTATAGAGTGAACAATACTTTCAGAAATAAACAGCTAAGATTGCAGTCGTATGTTTTGGGGCTTGTCAAGTGAAGCAGTTACTGCCCCTGTTAGTTGCTAAACAGTTACCCCCATCCCCATTCCCCTACTTCGTCTCATTTTGGTTATATTCTAGAAAGATAAGACTGTGCTGAGAAACACGAAAAAACAAACAAACAAACAGAAACAAACTCAAAACAGCTCCCGCAACTCCTTAGTCTGTCGGGGGCAGCTGCTGGCTCTCTTTGTTCAGCCTTCCTTTCATTTTGCTAACTCTCTCCATTCACAAGGTACACAATTTCAAGTCAGTGCTGCTTACGCTACCGATTCAGCTAGCACACAGGTAAATAAAAGGTACATTGGAACAAACCCAGACACTTCCTCAAAAAAGGAAGCGCCGGGCTTGTCCATATACCGATCATTTGTCATGTGCTTTGTTATATTGTTTATTTTATTTCATAATTTGTTAATGTTATATAGTATAAAACCTATTGCAGTCTCTCACAACCTGACCAGCGCGCCGACTTTATGCGTGCAAGTCAGGCATGCTTGCTTTGTTTAATGTATTCTGTTTTCAAGCAGATGCATGTGGTGCAACGTATAACTGCAGGAACCACAGAAAGGATGTGTCTAAGAATAGCTGGGGATTCCCTGTGATGTGTAGAAAAAAAAGGCCAATTCTACCACTGGAAATTCAGAGCATTAGGTTAATGCACAAAAGGCCCATCATCTGGTTGCATTTCAGTGACATGGGTGCTTTTCCCGGCTGGTGCCGAAATGCGACCATGGCGGTGAAAGGGTTTTAAATGGATCAATCCGCATGTTTTGGACACTTTAAAAACTGAACCCAAATCATTATTATTGCCTCGAACGAACACGTCCCAGCATGCCCGGCCGGCGTGATCCAATCAGATCCCGGGACCTTTCCCTCTTACGTCATCAGAAATGCACGCGGCAGCCACACAGCGGGTGGTGAAGCCGTCAAAGTCAATCACTCAATGCAAGCATAACAAACATGGCGGACACGTGTCAGAGATGAATGGACAGAGGTGGGAGGTTTGACAGTTCGTTGGGTTGATGGATAAGACGGGCATGCAGCCTCCGTCATACATGTCAGATCACTGACTCGTCAGGTACAGACGGTCCCCTGACTGTATTGCTAAAGTAGTAAGCAGAATAATGTGCTTGAAATGAGTGCAGTGAGATAGTTCGTTATCTACATTGTTTGTTTTTTTTAAAACACGCATATATTTCTGTGTTGAGTTTAGGGGAAGGCTGGTGCATTCTGCAACCAGCAGAAAACCATTAGTTGAAAACGGAGAATGGCTGCCCTACATGGCGGGGTAAAAAAAAAGAAAAGAAAAATAAAAAGAAGCAAAAACAAAAACAAACAAAAAAACAAACAAACAAACAAAACCAAAAAAACCCGATCATACACGTAACATGTCTGTCTAAGTGTGTGTAAGTGCGTGCCTGAAATCCGATTGAATGACACAGGAAACGAATGATGAGCGCCCAGTGGCAGCCGTCAGTCGGCTGTACCCAGGTAGGCAGCCTGTTGTGCAAATGACCCTGTGTTTGTAAAGCTCTTAGAGCTTGGTCTCCGACCGAGAACAGGCGCTATATAAGTATCCATATCAATCAATCAATGGATTATCGAAGGTTTTTTTTAATTTAAAGTATTTCTTCGAGACCAGCACTTGTGCATGTAGAAGAGTTGAATTCTGACTCTTCCACTGGTTATAGAGAAAGCAATAACTATACAACGCTTGGTCATATACGCACTACTTATACCGCGTTGTTACCGTACACAAGGAGGAAGGTGGCAGAATGGTTAAGACGCTCAGCTGCCAATACAGAGAGTCCGTGAGGGTGTGGGTTCGAATCCCGCTCTCGCCCTTTCTCCTAAGTTTGACTGGAAAATCAAACTGAGCGTCTAGTCTTTCGGATGAGACGATAAACCGAGGTCCCGTGTGCAGCACGCACTTGGCGCACTGAAAAAGAACCCATGGCAACGAGAGTGTTGTCCTCTGGCGAAATTACGTAAAATGAAATCCACTTTCATAGGTACACAAATATGTAAGCATGCACTCGAGGCCTGACTAAGCGCGTTGGGTTATGCTGCTGGTCAGGCATCTGCTCAACAGATGTGGTGTAGCGTGTATGGATTTGTCCGAACGCAGTGACGCCTCCTTGAGAAAGTGAAACTGAAACTGAAACTGTTACCGTATATTACACCGATTTCTACTTTGAAGCCGAATTTCCTCCAGATAACAATGTGTGAAAGAATACAGGTGACACCATGCACAACAGTAAAATTTGAGTAATACCCTGTTTTCTTCTTCTCCCCCCCCCCCCCCCCCCCAAACTCGGAACAATATTGCATCTGCACTTCTTTTATCATCTAATTTACCATCCAATGATATGACACTTAAAGGGGGATAACTCTCGAGTGGGTTGACAGATGAAGTTGATAACGCCAGTGTATCTCAGTTGTAATGTCTCCACATTGTGTGTGTTTCAGAGCTTTTTGCTTCCACGTTATTGTTGTTGTTGTTGTATAAGAAAATAATCTGATATAGAACTTTCCAGTCAGTGTGTGTGTGTGTGTGTGTGTGTGTGTGTGTGTGTGTGTGTGTGTGTGTGTGTGTGTGTCCCGTGCGCGCGTGCACGTGTTTGTGTGTGTGTGTGTGTGTGTGTGTGTGTGTGTGTGTGTGTGTGTGTGTAACGATCATGAAAAAACAACAATATTTTTTTCCCCTTTAAAAGTCAAGTTATGTTCTTTCACGAAATATAACAAACACAGAATCATGATTATAGAGGCCATTGTTTATGATGATATGGGTACTTATATAGCGCCTATCCTCGGTCAGAGACCAAGCTCTAAGTGCTTTACAAACTTGGGGTCAGTTACACTACAGGCTGCCTACCTGGGTAGAGCCGAATGACGGCTGCCATTGGGCGCTCATCATTCATTTCCTGTGTCACACAATTAGATTTCTTCTTCTTCTGCGTTCACTCGTATGCACACGAGTGGGCTTTTACGTGTATGACCATTTTTACCCCGCCATGTAGGCAGCCATACTCCGTTTTCGGGGGTGTGCATGCTGGGTATGTTCTTGTCTCCATAACCCACCGAACGCTGACATGGATTACAGGATCTTTAACGGGCGTATTTGATCTTCTGCTTGCATATACACACGAAGGGGGTTCAGGCACTGGCAGGTCTGCACATATGTTGACCTGGGAGATCGTAAAAATCTCCACCCTTTACCCACCAGGCGCTGTCACCGTGATTCGAACCCGGGACCCTCAGATTGACAGTCCAACGCTTTAACCACTCGGCTATTGCGCCCGTCAAATTAGATTTCAGGCACGCACACATACATACTCAGACAGGCATGTAATATTGTACGTGTTTGACCGTTTTCTTTATTTACCCCTGTAATGTAGGCAGCCATACTTCGTTTTCGGAGGGGGAGGGGGTGCGGAGGGTATATGCTGGGTATGTTCGTGTTTCCACAAACCACCGAACGCTGACATGGATTACATGATGCGTATTGATCTTCTGCGTGCATATACAAACGAAGAGGGCTCAGGCAGTAGCAGGTCTGCACATACATTGACCTGGGAGATCGGAAAAATCTCCACCCTTTACCCACCAGGCGCCGTTACCGAGATTCGAACCCAGGACCCTCAGATTGAAATTCCAACGCTTTAACCACTCGGCTATTCACAGGGGGAAAAGAGAAGCAAGAACAATGAAAAAATACATGATCTCAAAGGTTTCATTAATTTTGGAACACATTCGTTGATGTCACCTGCATAGTATAATATAAACAGTTAATTATAGGTTTCAAAGTTTTACTGCCTTACAAGGATTTTGTAAACACGCTATGTTGACATAGACAATGACACAGACAATGATGTGTTCACTGGGTATAATGTGAGTGGCTATTAAGTTTAAGTCTCTGACCAAGCCTTTCTTCGACTGTATTGTTGTATGCTCTTTTATCTGTCATTACAAACGACGGAGACATCGTTTTCGGAGTGATTTGTACATTAGTAATTGTTCTGTTGTTGATGATATTGTTAATGATGGCGCATGACAGACAGTGATCATGTTCAACATCACCGAATCCCAATTCTCATTGCTCATGTTCCTTGTAATTTTCTAGTTCGATTATAAAACTTTCCATTCACCTAATTATTTACATGTGTAGTGTCACAGATGAAAGAAAAAAATAAAGAAAAAAGAAAAGAAAAGAAAAAGACACCTCTATGTGATACGTGATGTGACTGACACTGTGTGATGTGACTGACACTGTGTGATGTGACTGACACTGTGTGATCCGTGATGTGACTGACACTGTGTTATGTGACTGACACTTCATTGTGTGATCCGTGATGTGGCTGACACTCCTCTGTGTGATCCGTGATGTGGCTGACACTGTGTGATCCGTGATGTGGCTGACACTTCTCTGTGTGATCCGTGATGTGAATGACACTTCTCTGTGTGATCCGTGATGTGGCTGACACTTCTCTGTGTGATCCGTGATGTGACTGACACTCCTCTGTGTGATCCGTGATGTGACTGACACTGTGTGATCCGTGATGTGACTGACACTGTGTGATCCGTGATGTGACTGACACTCCTCTGTGTGATCCGTGATGTGACTGACACTTCTCTGTGTGATCCGTGATGTGACTGACACTTCTCTGTGTGATCCGTGATGTGACTGACACTGTGTGATCCGTGTTGTGACTGACACTTCTCTGTGTGATCCGTGATGTGACTGACACTCCTCTGTGTGATCCGTGATGTGACTGACACTGTGTGATCCGTGTTGTGACTGACACTTCTTGTGTGATCCGTGATGTGACTGACACTGTGTTATCCGTGATGTGACTGACACTTCTCTGTGTGATCCGTGATGTGGCTGACACTGTGTTATCCGTGATGTGACTGACACTTCTCTGTGTGATCCGTGATGTGACTGACACTGTGTGATCCGTGATGTGGCTGACACTTCTCTGTGTGATCTGTGATGTGACTGACACTCCTCTGTGTGATCCGTGATGTGACTGACACTTCTCTCTGTGATCCGTGATGTGGCTGACACTGTGTGATCCGTGATGTGAATGACACTTCATTGTGTTATCCGTGATGTGACTGACACTGTGTGATCCGTGATGTGGCTGACACTTCTCTGTGTGATCCGTGATGTGGCTGACACTCCTCTGTGTGATCCGTGATGTGGCTGACACTGTGTGACCCGTGATGAGACTGACACTACTCTGTGTTATCCGTGATGTGGCTGACACTGTGTGATCCGTGATGTGGTTGACACTGTGTGATCCGTGATGTGACTGACACTTCTCTGTGTGATCCGTGATGTGGCTGACACTGTGTGATCCGTGATGTGACTGACACTGTGTGATCCGTGATGTGACTGACACTTCTCTGTGTGATCCGTGATGTGACTGACACTGTGTGATCCGTGATGTGACTGACACTGTGTGATCCGTGATGTGACTGACACTCCTCTGTGTGATCCGTGATGTGACTGACACTCCTCTGTGTGATCCGTGATGTGACTGACACCCCTCTGTGTGATCCGTGATGTGGCTGACACTCCAGGGTGTGATCCGTGATGTGACTGACACTTCTCTGTGTGATCCGTGATGTGGCTGACACTGTGTTATCCGTGATGTGACTGACACTTCTCTGTGTGATCCGTGATGTGACTGACACTGTGTGATCCGTGATGTGGCTGACACTTCTCTGTGTGATCCGTGATGTGACTGACACTCCTCTGTGTGATCCGTGATGTGACTGACACTTCTCTGTGTGATACGTGATGTGACTGACACTCCTCTGTGTGATCCGTGATGTGACTGACACTCCTCTGTGTGATCCGTGATGTGACTGACACTTCTCTGTGTGATCCGTGTTGTGACTGACACTGTGTGATCCGTGATGTGACTGGCACTCCTCTGTGTGATCCGTGATGTGGCTGACACTCTCCCGTGTGATCCGTGATGTGGCTGACACTGTGTGATCCGTGATGTGACTGACACTTCTCTGTGTGATCCGTGATGTGGCTGACACTGTGTGATCCGTGATGTGACTGACACTTCTCTGTGTGATCCGTGATGTGGCTGACACTCCCCTGTGTGATCCGTGATGTGGCTGACACTCCCCTGTGTGATCCGTGATGTGACTGATACTTCTCTGTGTGATCCGTGATGTGACTGACACTTCTCTGTGTGATCCGTGATGTGACTGACACTCCTCCTCTGTGTGATCCGTGATGTGACTGACACTTCTCTGTGTGATCCGTGATGTGGCTGACACTGTGTGATCCGTGATGTGGCTGACACTCCCCTGTGTGATCCGTGATGTGGCTGACACTCCCCTGTGTGATCCGTGATGTGACTGACACTTCTCTGTGTGATCCGTGATGTGGCTGACACTGTGTGATCCGTGATGTGACTGACACTTCTCTGTGTGATCCGTGATGTGGCTGACACTCCCCTGTGTGATCCGTGATGTGACTGACACTTCTCTGTGTGATCCGTGATGTGGCTGACACTGTGTGATCCGTGATGTGACTGACACTTCTCTGTGTGATCCGTGATGTGACTGACACTCCTCTGTGTGATCCGTGATGTGACTGACACTTCTCTGTGTGATACGTGATGTGACTGACACTCCTCTGTGTGATCCGTGATGTGGACTGACACTCCTCTGTGTTATCCGTGATGTGGACTGACACCCCTCTGTGTGATCCGTGATGTGGCTGACACTCCTGGTGTGATCCGTGATGTGACTGACACTTCTCTGTGTGATCCGTGATGTGGCTGACACTGTGTTATCTGTGATGTGACTGACACTTCTCTGTGTGATCCGTGATGTGACTGACACTGTGTGATCCGTGATGTGGCTGACACTTCTCTGTGTGATCCGTGATGTGACTGACACTCCTCTGTGTGATCCGTGATGTGACTGACACTTCTCTGTGTGATACGTGATGTGACTGACACTCCTCTGTGTGATCCGTGATGTGACTGACACTCCTCTGTGTGATCCGTGATGTGACTGACACTTCTCTGTGTGATCCGTGTTGTGACTGACACTGTGTGATCCGTGATGTGACTGGCACTCCTCTGTTGATCCGTGATGTGGCTGACACTTCTCTTGTGATCCGTGATGTGGCTGACACTGTGTGATCCGTGATGTGACTGACACTTCTCTGTGTGATCCGTGATGTGGCTGACACTCCCCTGTGTGATCCGTGATGTGACTGACACTTCTCTGTGTGATCCGTGATGTGCTGACACTGTGTGATCCGTGATGTGACTGGACACTGTGTGATCCGTGATGTGGCTGACACTTCTCTGTGTGATCCGTGATGTGACTGACACTTCTCTGTGTGATCCGTGATGTGACTGACACTCCTCCTCTGTGTGATCCGTGATGTGACTGACACTTCTCTGTGTGATCCGTGATGTGACTGACACTCCTCCTCTGTGTGATCCGTGATGTGACTGACACTTCTCTGTGTGATCCGTGATGTGGCTGACACTGTGTGATCCGTGATGTGGCTGACACTCCCTGTGTGATCCGTGATGTGGCTGACACTTCCCCTGTGTGATCCGTGATGTGGCTGACACTCCCTGTGTGATCCGTGATGTGACTGACACTTCTCTGTGTGATCCGTGATTTGGCTGACACTGTGTGATCCGTGATGTGACTGACACTTCTCTGTGTGATCCGTGATGTGACTGACACTCCTCTGTGTGATCCGTGATGTGACTGACACTTCTCTGTGTGATACGTGATGTGACTGACACTCCTCTGGTGATCCGTGATGTGACTGACACTCCTCTGTGTGATCCGTGATGTGACTGACACTTCTCTGTGTGATCCGTGATGTGACTGACACTTCTCTGTGTGATCCGTGATGTGACTGACACTCCTCTGTGTGATCCGTGATGTGACTGACACTGTGTGATCCGTGATGTGACTGACACTTCTCTGTGTGATCCGTGTTGTGACTGACACTGTGTGATCCGTGATGTGACTGGCACTCCTCTGTGTGATCCGTGATGTGGCTGACACTCTCCCGTGTGATCCGTGATGTGGCTGACACTGTGTGATCCGTGATGTGACTGACACTTCTCTGTGTGATCCGTGATGTGTCTGACACTGTGTGATCCGTGATGTGACTGACACTCCCTGTGTGATCCGTGATGTGGCTGACACTGTGTTATCCGTGATGTGACTGACACTTCTCTGTGTGATCCGTGATGTGACTGACACTGTGTGATCCGTGATGTGGCTGACACTTCTCTGTGTGATCCGTGATGTGACTGACACTCCTCTGTGTGATCCGTGATGTGACTGACACTTCTCTGTGTGATACGTGATGTGACTGACACTCCTCTGTGTGATCCGTGATGTGACTGACACCTCCTCTGTGTGATCCGTGATGTGACTGACACTTCTCTGTGTGATCCGTGTTGTGACTGACACTGTGTGATCCGTGATGTGACTGGCACTCCTCTGTGTGATCCGGGATGTGGCTGACACTCTCCCGTGTGATCCGTGATGTGCTGACACTGTGTGATCCGTGATGTGACTGACACTTCTCTGTGTGATCCGTGATGTGCTGACACTGTGTGATCCGTGATGTGACTGACACTTCTCGTGTGATCCGTGATGTGGCTGACACTCCCTGTGTGATCCGTGATGTGGCTGACACTCCCCTGTGTGATCCGTGATGTGACTGATACTTCTCTGTGTGATCCGTGATGTGACTGACACTTCTCTGTGTGATCCGTGATGTGACTGACACTCCTCCTCTGTGTGATCCGTGATGTGACTGACACTTCTCTGTGTGATCCGTGATGTGGCTGACACTGTGTGATCCGTGATGTGGCTGACACTCACCCTGTGTGATCCGTGATGTGGCTGACACTCCCCTGTGTGATCCGTGATGTGACTGACACTTCTCTTGTGATCCGTGATGTGGCTGACACTGTGTGATCCGTGATGTGACTGACACTTCTCTGTGTGATCCGTGATGTGGCTGACACTCCCCTGTGTGATCCGTGATGTGACTGACACTTCTCTGTGTGATCCGTGATGTGGCTGACAACTGTGTGATCCGTGATGTGACTGACACTTCTCTGTGTGATCCGTGATGTGACTGACACTCCTCTGTGTGATCCGTGATGTGACTGACACTTCTCTGTGTGATACGTGATGTGACTGACACTCCTCTGTGTGATCCGTGATGTGACTGACACTCCTCTGTGTTATCCGTGATGTGACTGACACCCCTCTGTGTGATCCGTGATGTGGCTGACACTCCAGGGTGTGATCCGTGATGTGACTGACACTTCTCTGTGTGATCCGTGATGTGGCTGACACTGTGTTATCTGTGATGTGACTGACACTTCTCTGTGTGATCCGTGATGTGACTGACACTGTGTGATCCGTGATGTGGCTGACACTTCTCTGTGTGATCCGTGATGTGACTGACACTCCTCTGTGTGATCCGTGATGTGACTGACACTTCTCTGTGTGATACGTGATGTGACTGACACTCCTCTGTGTGATCCGTGATGTGACTGACACTCCTCTGTGTGATCCGTGATGTGACTGACACTTCTCTGTGTGATCCGTGTTGTGACTGACACTGTGTGATCCGTGATGTGACTGGCACTCCTCTGTGTGATCCGTGATGTGGCTGACACTCTCCCGTGTGATCCGTGATGTGGCTGACACTGTGTGATCCGTGATGTGACTGACACTTCTCTGTGTGATCCGTGATGTGGCTGACACTGTGTGATCCGTGATGTGACTGACACTTCTCTGTGTGATCCGTGATGTGGCTGACACTCCCCTGTGTGATCCGTGATGTGGCTGACACTCCCCTGTGTGATCCGTGATGTGACTGACACTTCTCTGTGTGATCCGTGATGTGACTGACACTCCTCCTCTGTGTGATCCGTGATGTGACTGACACTTCTCTGTGTGATCCGTGATGTGACTGACACTCCTCTGTGTGATCCGTGATGTGACTGACACTCCTCCTCTGTGTGATCCGTGATGTGACTGACACTCCTCTGTGTGATCCGTGATGTGACTGACACTTCTCTGTGTGATCCGTGATGTGACTGACACTCCTCCTCTGTGTGATCCGTGATGTGACTGACACTTCTCTGTGTGATCCGTGATGTGGCTGACACTGTGTGATCCGTGATGTGGCTGACACTCCCCTGTGTGATCCGTGATGTGGCTGACACTCCCCTGTGTGATCCGTGATGTGGCTGACACTCCCCTGTGTGATCCGTGATGTGACTGACACTTCTCTGTGTGATCCGTGATGTGGCTGACACTGTGTGATCCGTGATGTGACTGACACTGTGTGATCCGTGATGTGGCTGACACTTCTCTGTGTGATCCGTGATGTGACTGACACTTCTCTGTGTGATCCGTGATGTGACTGACACTCCTCCTCTGTGTGATCCGTGATGTGACTGACACTTCTCTGTGTGATCCGTGATGTGACTGACACTCCTCCTCTGTGTGATCCGTGATGTGACTGACACTTCTCTGTGTGATCCGTGATGTGGCTGACACTGTGTGATCCGTGATGTGGCTGACACTCCCCTGTGTGATCCGTGATGTGGCTGACACTCCCCTGTGTGATCCGTGATGTGGCTGACACTCCCCTGTGTGATCCGTGATGTGACTGACACTTCTCTGTGTGATCCGTGATGTGGCTGACACTGTGTGATCCGTGATGTGACTGACACTTCTCTGTGTGATCCGTGATGTGACTGACACTCCTCTGTGTGATCCGTGATGTGACTGACACTTCTCTGTGTGATCCGTGATGTGACTGACACTCCTCTGTGTGATCCGTGATGTGACTGACACTCCTCTGTGTGATCCGTGATGTGACTGACACTTCTCTGTGTGATCCGTGATGTGACTGACACTTCTCTGTGTGATCCGTGATGTGACTGACACTGTGTGATCCGTGATGTGACTGACACTTCTCTGTGTGATCCGTGATGTGACTGACACTGTGTGATCCGTGATGTGACTGGCACTCCTCTGTGTGATCCGTGATGTGGCTGACACTCTCCCGTGTGATCCGTGATGTGGCTGACACTGTGTGATCCGTGATGTGACTGACACTTCTCTGTGTGATCCGTGATGTGTCTGACACTGTGTGATCCGTGATGTGACTGACACTCCCCTGTGTGATCCGTGATGTGGCTGACACTGTGTGATCCGTGATGTGGCTGACACTTCTCTGTGTGATCCGTGATGTGACTGACACTTCTCTGTGTGATCCGTGATGTGACTGACACTCCTCCTCTGTGTGATCCGTGATGTGACTGACACTTCTCTGTGTGATCCGTGATGTGGCTGACACTGTGTGATCCGTGATGTGGCTGACACTCCCCTGTGTGATCCGTGATGTGGCTGACACTCCCCTGTGTGATCCGTGATGTGACTGACACTTCTCTGTGTGATCCGTGATGTGGCTGACACTTCTCTGTGTGATCCGTGATGTGGCTGACACTCCCCTGTGTTATCCGTGATGTGACTGACACTTCTCTGTGTGATCCGTGATGTGACTGACACTCCTCCTCTGTGTGATCCGTGATGTGACTGACACTTCTCTGTGTGATCCGTGATGAGACTGACACTTCTCTGTGTGATCCGTGATGTGGCTGACACTCCCCTGTGTGATCCGTGATGTGACTGACACTTCTCTGTGTGATCCGTGATGTGACTGACACTCCCCTGTGTGATCCGTGATGTGACTGACACTCCTCTGTGTGATCCGTGATGTGACTGACACTTCTCTGTGTGATCCGTGATGTGGCTGACACTCCTCTGTGTGAATGACACTGTGTTATCCGTGATGTGGTTGACACTCCTCGATACGTAGCCTAGGAATGAGTGTGTGGGGGAGGGGGGTGCAGGGTAAGTTGGGAGATGGTGTGCGTGTGTGTGTGTGTGTTGGGGCTCGTGTACGTTTATATGTATTTGTGCTTTCATATCCGTGAAACTGCATGTTTGTTGGATATCTGTTCTTTTTTTCTTTTTAAAAAGATATATTTGAATATTCATTTACTTTTTTTTTTCTCAAGTCCTGACTAAGCACGTTAGGTTACGCTGCTGGTCAGGCATCTGTTTGGCAGATATGATGTAGCGAATATCGATTTTTTTTTCGAACGCAGCGACGCCTCTTTGAGCTACTGATACTGATACTCATTATGTCCCCTTTGGACGTTTTCAGCGGCCAAAATGTCCCACTCCTTGCGTTTCAGCCATTTTCAGGGTAGGAGGGACAATTCAGAACGAGGCCAAAACGCAAGAAGGGGACACTTTGACCGCTGAAAATGTCCACAGGGGACATTATGAACGGTGAGATAGTCCCCGGGGGACATTTTCCAGCGGTCAAATCAAGTTGTCCCCCGGGGACGTTTCCAGGTGGGGGACAATCTGGGATACTCAGTACACCGGGTGTTCTCCTCATTACGACAGCATGTGGCTGCAGCAGGCTTTAGGTGAACGAGAGAACCAGAGCCCTCAGACACACACACACACACACA
This sequence comes from Babylonia areolata, assembly GCF_041734735.1. NCBI lineage: Eukaryota > Metazoa > Mollusca > Gastropoda > Neogastropoda > Buccinidae > Babylonia > Babylonia areolata. The sequence goes on from NC_134901.1 coordinate 28,413,426, forward strand.
CACACCACACACACACACACACACACACACACACACACACACACACACACACACACACACACACACACACACACACACACACACACACACACACACACACACACCACACACACACGCACCCCAGCACGGGCCCTTATTACGATGATGATGACGGCGGTCTTTCTAACCCCACAGTCCCCTCGGTATCAGTAGCTCAAGGAAGCGTCACTGCGTTCGGTCAAATCCATATACGCTACACCACATCTGCCAAGCAGATGCCTGACCAGCAGCCGGCGTAACCCAACGCGATTGAGAAAAAAAAGGTAAAAAAACAAATACCAAAAAACCAAAACAACAACAACAACAACAACATAATAATAATAATAATAAAATAAATAAATAAATAAATAAATAAACAAATAAATAAAATTTAAAAGATAATAATAATAAAAATAACCCCACAGTGCAGTCAACACAGCTGTCAGTACCGCCAGCCTCTGAGGCCAAAACGATAGAGGCAGCAGCAGCAACAGTTGTAGTTGTAGTAGTAGTACTAGTGGCAGCGGTGAGGAACAGCAGCATCGAGTAGTAGTAGTAGTAGTAGCAGCAGCAGCAGCAGAAGAAGTAGCTGTTGTTGTGCCAGCAGCAGCTGTAGCAGTACTGAGTCAGTAGCAGCAACAGTGAGCAGAGATAGTAGTAATAGCAGTAGTAGTGCTAAGAAGCAGCACTGAACTGCAGTAGAAATAGCAACAACAGTAGTAGTAGCAGCAGCAGCAGTTGTAGAAGCAGGAGGAGTAGTCAAGTAGCAGCAGCAGTAAGAGTAGAGGCAACAACAGCAGCAGTTGTAGTAGCAGTAGGAGTAGTTGTAGCAGTAGCAATAGTAGTAGTAGCAGCACCAGTAGGCGTAAAAGCAACAACAGCAGCAGTAGTAGTAGCAGCACTAGCAGTAGCAGCAGGCGCTGCAGCATTCAGTAGTAATTGCAGTTGCTGCATCAGTGGCAACATCAGTACTGAGTAGCAGCAACAGCTGAGCACCAGTAGTAGAAGTAGCACCAGTAGTAGAAGTAGCAGCACCAGCGGCAGTTGTATTAGTAGCATTAGAAGTAATTGCAATTGCAATTGCTACATAAGTGGCAACAGCAATACTGAGTAGCAGTAGTAGTAGCAAAAGCGGCAGCAGTAGTAGTTGCAGCAGCAGTTGCAGAAGGAGTAGAGGCAGCAGCAGCAGTAGAAGTAGCGGCAGCAGCTGCAGCATTAGAAGTAATTGCAGTTGCTGCATCGGTGGCAACAGCCGCGAGCACTGAGTAGCCGCTAGTAGTAGCAGCCGCAGTAGCAGTAGTAGTAGCAGCAGCAGCAGCAGTATTAGTAGTAATTGCCGTCAGTGCTGCATCAGTGCCAACAGCAACACTGAGTAGCACTGAGTGGGAGTAGAAGCAGCAGCAGCAGTAGTAGTAGTAGCAGTAGCAGCAGTAGTAGTAGTAATAGCAGCAACAGCAGTAGTAGTAGTATTAGCAGCAGCAGCAGTAGTAGTAGTAGTAATAGCAGCAGCAGCAGCAGTAGTAGTAGTAGTAATAGCAGCAGCTGCTGCAGCGTCAGTAGAAATTGCCGCATCAGTGGCAACAGCAGCACTGTGCAGAAGCAGCAGTAGAAGCAGAAGTCACCAGCAGAACAGTGGCAGCAGTGGTAGGCTAGTTGTTGGTGGATGGAGGGAGAGGTTGACAGAATGTGACTGAGAGACAGACAGACAGACACTCGGACAGACAGACACATCTGCATATGCAGTTTTCGTTTCGCCGGGATGAGAGGCGGTAAATATATCAGTGTATGGGAGGGGGAAGGGGTGGGGACAGGAGTTGTTTGGATGGCCGAATTTCAGGGGTAGGCTTCCTTTTCTGTCTTTGTGATAAAACCTTATTCAGCACAATAGTTTTATTGTCTACGCACACACACACACACACACACACACACACACACACACACACACACACACACTGATACACAGACACACACACACACACACACACCCACACACACACACACACACACACACACACACACACACACACGCACGCACGCACACACACACTCCCACACGTCGCCATTACACACGGCATAAATACAAAACTGATGATCATAGCACTGCACTGCACTGCACTGCACTGCACTTGCAGCAGACTAGCGACGTAAGATGGCATTGCACACACACAGCACAGTCCCAACAGCACAGCACAGCACAACAACGATGAGAAGGCTGGCAGTACAGGCACATGGCAGAAGAACATTTTACTATGATCATCACATCCTTCTGCGTTTGTGCCGGGGTTGCGGATACCCCGTTCACTCAGTCGTGTGCACAAGTGGGCTTTTGCGTGCTTGACCGTTTTTACCCAGCTATGTAGGCACCCGTACTCCCGGTTTCCTATTGTGAACATGCTGGGTACCAGTGTATTGTTTTCAGAACCAATCCCGGGTGTGACAACACTGAAAGTTTGCCGGCTTAGCGCTGTTAACTTCTGATTTAACTTCACAAAAACTTTCGATCTCATCGACTATAAACTGGTTTGTAAAAGGCTTTTGTAAACATGGCTTCTCAGGAAATCAGTGCCGTTTCAAATTGATATCTTCCTTCTCTTGAAGACCGCCAGCCGGCAAACTCAGTGTGTGTACTCAGCAACACACAGTGTGTGCCAACTAAATGCATAGCCTGTCAAGTACGGCATCCCACTTCAAGTTGGCCTACTCTGTTCTCAATATATATCAATGATCTTCCATTGCATACAAATGAATCCTGCGAAGTTTTCTGTGATAGTTACAACGTGACTGTACACACCAGTCCGTCACACTGATCAGTCTTAACGGTGTATCTCAATCATTACAATCAGCTGCTGGCAGTATACAGCTATGGTATGACTTGATTCGCTGCACTACTGTAGGCTCTCTGAATATCCATAAAATCAGACTCGTGCTTATCAGTATACTAACAAGACAAAGACGCCTGAATCTCACTGTTCCGCTTCCGACCATTTATACTGACGGAACAACCATCATCAGTGTGTCAGCTCTCGTAGAGTGCTGGGTGTCATAATTGACAGTGACCTGGCATGGAGTGATCACATCAACAACCTACAAGTTTGTCACAATATATCCAGAAAGATACAGCAGCTGTGTCGAATTAAACGTGTTCTGAACTAAAGTTACATCACGTGTGCGCCAGCGCGCGCGCGCACGCGTGGGTATATCTATCTATCTATCTATCTATCTATCTATATATATATATATATATATATATATATATATATATATATATATAATGAGTATTTCACATAAGGGTGACTGATTATTTTCTATTTGGGAACAATTAAAGTTAGGCAGTTATGTAGGTAGAAAGTAACTGAAACAATAATCTGCCACAACCCCCAATTGCCACCTCAACCCCCCCCCCCCACCCACCCACACACACACACACAATACAACACAACACAACATAACTCAACACTACACATACTTTCTAACACATTGTGAATAACATTTTACACGCGAACATACATACCTCAGGCGCCTACACACCCTCTCTCTCCACATCCAACACCCCAAAACCCACCTCCACGCTCCCCTCCACTCTCTCCACTCTCCCAGCCTCCCTTTCCACCCATCTCACACCAACAACACCCCTAACCCCACCCCCCCACCCCCGAAATGACTGTGTGTTCCCCCTGGTTGCATGCAACTGCTGCCGCGAAGCCACCTTTCCGAAACTACACACACACATGCACACACACCTTCTTTCTGCGAGAGAGAGAAGCGAGTAGGAACAGAACTGAATCTGAGTCTTCGTTCGTGTTCTGTGCTGCCTTTATCCGCCAACTGAAAACTTGCTTTGCCCCCTCTACAATACTCTGCTGGTGCATAGAGAGCAGAGGGGAAACCAGACGGAATCGGTGACTTTATCAGTGTATAAACTTCCACAACATCAACAAAATGGTGAAATCGAGGTGTGGTCGGTCATGCCTTCAGGATGTAAGCTTCATCGTTGTGATGGTGGTACTCTGCTCTGTGTTACGGGTGGCGTCGGCGTATTCTAGAGCATGTGAGTAACCATTTATTTAATCAACAATGCGGTATGGTGCATGGTCATGTCTCTCATTATTCAGTGAACCGAAGGGATTGTGATTCTGTTTAGTGTCGTTCAATGTTAGAACCGCATTTGTGTGGATGTATACACGTGCTGACAAGAATTCGGGCGTAGTTTCCAGAATGTATGACATGGTAGCAAAACATGAAACGAAATCTCCTTCATACGATTTGCGTACGCACTGGCTCCGCTTCGCCTGTGAGAACATCAGCGATTTCTGACCTTTTTTTTTTTTTTTCCATCTCCTATCCCACTGCTTTCAAGTAAATGTTTTGGTTGGTGTTTCTTTTGTTTTGTTTTTTTCATTTGTTCAGACTGCACCTGTGTGTGTTGTGTTAAAAACTGTGTGGAGGTAAACACAGATGGGGAACACGGAGGTCTAACCTTGGATTACCAGATTTCATTTTTCGGAAAATGAGAACAAAAATGGTGTTCCGGAAGTTCAGTCAGATGCCGACAGAAGCGCGCTTTTTGTCTCCCTTGAGTACACTTTTTCTCATGTCTCTCTCCCCCCCCCCCCCCCTCCAGTTTGGAGTGAAACGTGTTTGTTCTCCTCCTATCTCTCTCTCTCCCTCTCTCTCTCTCTCTCCCTCTCTCTCTCCCCCCCCTCTTTCTCTCTCCCTCTCTCTCTCCCCCCCTCTTTCTCTCTCCCTCTCTCTCTCACCCTCTCTCTCTCACCCTCTCTCATTATTTGTGTGTATCCGAATGTCCTGTGTGCACTTCATCATCGTCATCATCATCACTATCATCATCATCGTCATCATCATCACTATCATCATCATCGTCATCTCTCTCTCTCTCTCTTATTGCACTATTATATTTATAAACATCTTTGTCATAGCATTATGACTGTGTACCTGTAAATGTTTACTGTGCATTTGAGTGTATTTGAATATATATGGAGTTGAATTCTTATGTATTTCCATAACCTTCTGTTATCTTGTGAACATTTTGATTTCATTCCTCTTTGCCATGACTGAGGGCAGGATGTGAAAAAGCAAACATGCATGCTTGTTCCACTTCCCTCATTAAAAAAAAGGTCAGTTCCTTCTCCCTCTCTCTGTTCTCTCCCTCTTTTTCTTTTTCCTATCTCTGGTTGTGTTCTTTCTCTGTTCACTCTCTCTTTCTCTCCCCCCCCCCTCCCAACCCCCCAATCACTCTTTCCCACACACGGCACATGCGCACTATGGGCTATCGCCTGTATGAATAGATAATTCATCTCAGTCTCAGTCTCAGTCTCTATCTGTCTCAAACACACACACACACACACACACACACACACACACACACACACACACACACACACAGGTTGATGTAAACACCCCCTGGCATAAACAATAGGGTGGTATTTAAAGCGTTTGTTCACGTTCACCGGTATAATACAATGGGAGAACTTATCTTTTGGGCGTGTTGTGTGGGCGGGTGGAGCGCCGGGGGGTGGGATGAAGGCGGATGAGGGGGTGGGGGTGGGTGAGGGTGATGCATTCAGTTTGAAATGATGCAAAAACTATGTCAGCATTCCTGTTGTTGGTCTATCTGTCTGCCTGTTCGCCCGTTTCTCTCTGCCTCTGTCTCTCTTTGTCTCTCTCACTCTCTCGCTGTCTCTTGAGTGAGTGCATTTGTGTGTGTGTGTGTGTGTGTGTGAACTGGTGGGATTGTGTTTGATTGCGACGGAAGGAGTGTTGTTTTCTCCGTTGCGTCTTCAGGTGTTTTTTTTTTTTTTTTTTTGGTTTTCTTTCTTTCTTTCTTTTTCTATTATTTGTGTGTGTGTGTGTGTGTGTGTGTGTGTGTGTGTGTGTGTGTGTGTGTGTGTGTGTGTGTGTGTGTGTTTTCATGCTTTTTTTATTTTGGGTGGGGTGGGGGCGGGGTGGAATGGCTGTGAATGGTGGAATAATGGGAAAATATTGATGTATTTTGATTGTGTTTTGATTTTTTCTTCTTTTTTTTTCTCTCTCTCATTTTCACTTCTTTAGCTTTCTTCCCTCTTTAGGGCGAGGGCTGGATGTAAAAAAGAATGTTATTTGCTTATCTATTACCCTCGGTAATAAAGATTTTGTCTTGTCCTCTCTCTCTCTCTCTCTGTCTTCTATCTCTGTCTCTCTCTCTCTGTCTGTCTCTCTCTCTCTACACATGTTGCATGCTACATTTTGCTGTGACTCCTGTCGTTATGGGCTAGAGGCCTGACAATTAAAACCTTTTTTTTACTTTGACTTTGACTCTCTCTCTCTCTCTCTCTCTCTCTATATATATATATATATATATATATCTCTCTTCGTCTTCTTCTTCTTCTTCCCCCTTCCCACCCCACGTCCCCATTCACACAACACACATAGACAGAGATACACACTCACACTCACACACACACACACACACACGCGTGTGTGTGCGCGCGCGCGAGCACGTGTGCAGGAATGCAGAACGAAATATGAAACAGAGACAGACAGACATGTTTATAGTCATCAGCTACTAGTTTCAGCATGACGACAGATGAGTACCTCTGTGAGAGGAATGTCCCGTCTCTGTCTGTTTGTCTGTATCTCTGTCTGTCTCTGTCTGTGACTCTCTCTCTCTCTCTATCTATCTCCCAGACAGGCATATTTGATGTTGTTTAACTTAGACGAAAGGGGAAAAAAATGCTGGGTGTCTTTAGTAAAAAATACTTTATTTAGACTTGGGTTTGGATATGTCTGGTTGCAACAAGGCGTTGGTTGTGAGCAAACATTTTTGTCATTATTTAAGCAAAGAATGAAAGATATATTTATGCAGGAGTGGGACGAGTCAGTAATGTCTAAAGATATATATCATAACTACAGACTGTTTAAAACTGGTTTTCAGTGTGAGCAATATTTTGAATATGTGGATAAAAAGTGTTTTAGGGACTGTTTGGTAAAATTACGGCTTGGTTTGCTCCCAATAAATGGATCATTTTTTAGAAGAACATTCAAATGTAATTCAAATTACGCATGTAAACGTTGTAATGTAATCGAAGATGAAAACCATTTTATAAACAATTGTGTCCTTTACAATGACCTGCGGCAAAAACATCTGAACTCTGAAGGTCAATCGTATGTTCACTTGATGAAGAATGGTTCTGTTTACAGTATTCGTAAACTATGCGTTTATATATTTAATGCCCTGAAGATACGACAGGAATTCTGTGACAACAATGATGAAAGTTAGAATTAATTTACAATGCACGAGAAGCACTTTTGTTCTACAGGTTAAGTTAGTACGTATTTTACATTTTGTTGTGGTTGAGTGATCACCATATTGTGTACTTTTGACCTCTTTCTAGGGGCCGGAGGCCTGGAGATTAAAGTTTTGTTCTTGTTCTTGTTCTTGTTCTATCTATCTCCCTATCTATCTATCTTCTATCTATCTGTCTCTGTGTTTTTCTGTCTGTCTGTCTGTATCTCTCTCTCTTTTCTCCTCTCTTGTCATTGCATACACAAAACATTTACGTTAATCAAGTGCTGAATTTATGTTCAGAATATCTTTCGCTCTCTCTCTCTCTCTCTCTCTGTGTGTGTGTGTGTGTGTGTGTGTGTGTGTGTGTGTGTGTGTGTGTGTGTGTGTATGTGAGTGTAGTGGTCACGATAGTTTCATTGGTGTGCTTTTAGTGTTGTTGTTTTTTGTTGTTGCTGTTGTTTTGTCTTATCATTTTTTGCTTGCTTGTTTGTTCGTTTATTAATTTTTTGCCCTGAGGGCTGGATGAAAAAAAAGCATGTCCTTGCTTATTCCACTTCCCTCATTAAAGAAAATTCATTCATTCATTCATTCTCTCTCTCTCTCTCTCTCAGTGGTCATTGCACGCACAAAATAAACATAAAGCACGTGCTGAACTCGTGTTCAGAAGCTCTCATACCACCACCCACCCACCCCCTCTCTCTCTACTTTCACATAAGATAAGTCTTCCATTTACATCGATGATTTTTATGTAAATCAAGCCTTGCATATTCAGGGGTTGGTCATGGAATTTTATTTCCCAGAAAATTGAAAAAAGACATAAAAATTTCAAAAATTCAAATCTAACTTACACATTACCTGATGAATCTTTCAAACCCGACACCTCTTTATCCTAAAATGTACTGTTTATGTTTCAGTATCATTGATGTTCGCTATTCACTACCCATACTCCATCTATCTGTCTCTGTCTGTTACTCTCTGTCTGTTACTTTCTACCCCAACTTTTTTTACTCACTTGTGTAAACAAAGTGATTCTATGTTTTAACCCGGTGTTCGGTTGTCTGTGTGTCGGTGGTAAACTTTAACATTGCCATTATCTATGGAAATACTTTGTCTGCCATACCAAATTTGGCTTAAACATAGTGTGAAAAAAAATCATCTTCACAGTCATTCATACCAATAACAGCTTGTAAGTCTTCGGAATTAAGCCGTATTTCCGAATCATTAACGGTTTATTTCGTTCAGATTCGTTCCGAAATCCGAAAATTAAAAACAACAACAAACAAACAAAAAACAACAACAAAAAACAACAACAAAAGAAACAAAAACAACAAAAAAACAAAACAAAAAAAAAAACGAAAAACAACAAAAGAAACAAACTATCTTTCCACTGAGTTTTTCCACAGAAGGTAGGTTGTGTTCGAAGACGACGACCTTGTTTTTCTTGTTCACAATTAAAAGGAAAGAAATACAAATTCTGGACAGAAAACATACAGTGATACTAACAACACCATCGACTTGTTTACTGCATATAAATATTCTAAAGTGGACACTGAATTAACTGGAATGTACATAAAAGAAAAATTGAATCGATCGTTTCTTTCAGCCCGTTGTAGACTGGTTCGTCAGTGCAGATCTAGAGATCTACCATGTGTTGCGGTGTGCTTGAAGTGATGGCAACGTCTCCTTTACCGCCGAAATACAAGAATAATCGAGATATAATAAAACCACAAATAAACATGATTCAAACGGCTTTATTACGTCCACTACAATCACATCTATTTGTCAGTCGCACGAAGAAGAAAACGTCAATATTGTTTTGATGATGGAGTCTCCCGTCGGTCCGACGGATGAGTAGGCAGGCAGGCTTATCTGTTGGTGTGTGTCCTCATATGGGAGAAGAGGCCGATTCTGCATGCGCAGCACTTCCCACAGGTGTTGCAAGGGAAAACGTCTCCAGAAGTTGAGCCCTGCTTCCTTCGCTCACGCTTCTCCTTAATGCCCAGCGTTCTCTTGTTTTCAAACGTCTTGATGCAACTAGAGCACAGCATCCTCCAGCGAGAGCGGTCAAGGGCATCAGTTTCCCAGGAAGCGATATCTGTGTCACAGGGTTTGAGGTTTGTCTTCAAGGCGTCCTTGAAGCGCTTGCAGGGTCTACCAAGTTCACGGTGGTCTTCCTTCAGACGGCCATACAAAAGCATGTTCGGGATCCTGCTGTCTGTCATGCGGACAACGTGTCCTGTCCAGCGTAGCTGGCACTGGATCAGCTGGCTTTCGATGTTGGGCAGACCGCTCCTCTCTAGGACCTGGAGGTTGGAGACCCTGTCTTGCCACTTTATGCCGAGGATCTTTCGTAGGCATCTCTGGTGAAACTGCTCAAGTTGTTGAATGTGACGGCGACACGTCGTCCATGTTTCACAGCAGTACAACAAGGTGGTCAGCACTACAATCACATCTCTTTGTCGCACGAAGAAGAAAACGTCAATTTTGTTTTATGTAATAGAGTTAGTCAAATGACGTCAGAAGCGTTGCAGCAGTGTGGATCAGTCTGCTTGCTTCTGAACTGAACATGCATGGTTCGATCCTGCTCGCATGCCTTTTTTCATTCCGTTTTTTTTTTCCTTCCAAGCTTATTATATATATATATATCATATTTGATACAGAGCACTTTTCAACGATTTTTTCTCCTCGTGATTCCTTTACTGCATAAAGCGCAAAGTACATGTGAGTCTTGAAGGCTTTGGCTCGTTTTTTCCTGTTACGATCCTTTTAAGTTATGTGTCGTACTTAATTAGGTTATATACATACTTTCATTTATGCCTTTTATTTTCATGTGTAATTGTGTGTCTGTGTGAGTGAGTAAGTGAGAGAGAGAGAGAGAGAGAGAGAGAGAGAGAGAGAGAGAGAGTGTGTGTGTGTGCGCGCGCGCGCTCGTGCGCGTGTGTTCGTCCTCCCTTCTCTCCAAGAGAGAGAGAGAGAGTTTCAGTTTCAGTTTCAGTCTCTCCAGGAGGCGTCAGTGGGTTAAGACAAATCCATATACCTTACACATCTGCTGGGCAGATGCCTGACCAGCAGCATAACCCAACGCGCTTAGTCAGGCCCTGAGTGCCTGCATATATACATTTGTGCACTTATCCGACTGGGTTTCTTCTACAGGTCACTCTTATTGCCATGGGTTCTTCTTCAGTGCGCTAAGTGCGTGCTGCACACGGGACCTCGGTTTATCGTCTCATCCGAACGACTAGAGGCTCAGTTCGATTTTCCAGTCAGACTTGGGAGAAAGGGCCAGACCGTCAGGAGAGTCTTGACATTTCTATACCACCTTCGTCTCTGCTGTCCTGTCTTCAACGACCAATGCAGAAGTCCCCTGGTCATTATACTTTACATACAAGAAGAAGGAATGGCAGTGTGTGTGTGTGTGTGTGTGTGTGTGTGTGTGTGTGTGTGTGTGTGTGTGTGTGCGTCTTAGTATGTGTGCGTACGTTCATGAATATTTGTGTGTGCATGTATGAGTGTGCGTGCGTGTGTGTGTGTGTGTGTGTGTGTGTGTGTGTGTGTGTGTGTGTGTGTGTGTGTGTGTGTGTGTGTGTGTGTGGTGTGTGTGTGTGTGTGTGTGTGTGTGTGTGTGTACGTTCATGAACATTTGTGAGTGCATGTATGAGTGTGCGTGCGTGTGTGTGTGTGTGTGTGTGTGTGTGTGTGTGTGTGTGTGTGTGTGTGTGTGTGTGTGTGTGTGTGTGTGTGTGTGTGTGTGTGTGTGTAATGGAGATGGGGAGGGGAGAAGGATGGAAATGTGAGAGGAAGGAAAAGAAGGAGGTGAAGAACAAGGCACACCCAGCAATATCGCCCATCGGCGATGACAACAACAGTTGAGAGAGAGAGATGGCGAGAGAGAGGGAGAGAAAGAAAGAACGAATGAAAGAGAGAGAAGGATAGAAAGATAAAGAGAGAAAGACAGACAGACAGAGAGAGAGAGAGAGAGAGAGAGAGAGAGAGAGAGAGAGCAACCCATATACTTGGCATCAGTCACATCGAACGATGTGCCACAACCACTACCGCCACGAAAACCACCGCTCAGGAAAGAGAGAGAGAGAGAGAGAGAGAGAGAGAGAGAGAGAGAGAGAGAAATGAAGTGGGGGGAAGAGGAAGCACTTCTCTTCTCTAACAACTCGTTCTGTTCCCTGTCTAAAGCGGATGATCCACAGGACAGTGTACAGCCAACGAATATAGTGTATCATAGTGTATATCCGCCTTCAGAACAGTTTATCACAGTGTATCGCCGCCTTTAGGACACTTATCACAGTGTATCACGGCTTTTAGACCAGTGCATCACTGCCTTTTGGACAGTTTATTATAACAGTGTATCGCCGCCTATAGGACAGTTTATTATCACAGTGTATTGCCGCCTTTAGGACAGTGTATCACATTGTATCGCCGCCTTTAGAATTTTATATCACCGTGTATCGCCGCCTTTAGGACAGTGTATCACAGTGCATCGCCGCCTTTAGGACATTGTATCACAATGTATCGGCGCTTTCAGAACAGTGTATCACCGTGTATCGCCGCCTTTAGGACAGTGTATCGCCACCTTTAGGACAGTGTATCACAATGTATCACTGTCTTTAAGGCAGTTTATTATCACAGTGTATCACCGCCTTTAGCACAGTTTATTATCACAGTGTATCACCGCCTTTAGCACAGTTTATTATCACAGTATATCACCGCCTTAGCACAGTTTATTATCACAGTATATCACCGCCTTAGCACAGTTTATTATCACTGTGTATCACCGCCTTTAGCACAGTTTATTATCACAGTGTATCACCGCCTTTAAAACAGTGTATCACCGCCTTTAGCACAGTTTATTATCACAGTGTATCACCGCCTTTAGCACAGTTTATTATCACAGTGTATCACCGCCTTTAGCACAGTTTATTATCACAGTATATCACCGCCTTAGCACAGTTTATTATCACTGTGTATCACCGCCTTTAGCACAGTTTATTATCACAGTGTATCACCGCCTTTAAAACAGTGTATCACCGCCTTTAGCACAGTTTATTATCACAGTGTATCACCGCCTTTAGCACAGTTTATTATCACAGTGTATCACCGCCTTTAGCACAGTTTATTATCACAGTATATCACCGCCTTAGCACAGTTTATTATCACTGTGTATCACCGCCTTTAGCACAGTTTATTATCACAGTGTATCACCGTCTTTAAAACAGTGTATCACCGCCTTTAGCACAGTTTATTATCACAGTGTATCACCGCCTTTAGCACAGTTTATTATCACAGTGTATCACCGCCTTTAAAACAGTGTATCACCGCCTTTAGCACAGTTTATTATCACAGTGTATCACCGCCTTTAGCACAGTTTATTATCACAGTGTATCACCGTCTTTAAAACAGTGTATCACCGCCTTTAGCACAGTTTATTATCACAGTGTATCACCGCCTTTAAAACAGTGTATCACCGCCTTTAGCACAGTTTATTATCACAGTGTATCACCGCCTTTAGCACAGTTTATTATCACAGTGTATCACCGCCTTTAGCACAGTTTATTATCACAGTGTATCACCGCCTTTAAAACAGTGTATCACCGCCTTTAGCACAGTTTATTATCACAGTGTATCACCGCCTTTAAAACAGTGTATCACCGCCTTTAGCACAGTTTATTATCACAGTGTATCACCGCCTTTAGCACAGTTTATTATCACAGTGTATCACCGCCTTTAAAACAGTGTATCACCGCCTTTAGCACAGTTTATTATCACAGTGTATCACCGCCTTTAGCACAGTTTATTATCACAGTGTATCACCGCCTTTAGCACAGTTTATTATCACAGTGTATCACCGCCTTTAGCACAGTTTATTATCACAGTGTATCACCGTCTTTAAAACAGTGTATCACCGCCTTTAGCACAGTTTATTATCACAGTGTATCACCGCCTTTAGCACAGTTTATTATCACAGTGTATCGCCGCCTTTAAAACAGTGTATCACCGCCTTTAGCACAGTTTATTATCACAGTGTATCACCGTCTTTAAAACAGTGTATCACCGCCTTTAGCACAGTTTATTATCACAGTGTATCGCCACCTTTAAAACAGTGTATCACCGCCTTTAAAACAGTGCATCGCCGCCTTTAAAACAGTGTATCACCGCCTTTAAAACAGTGCATCGCCACCTTTAAAACAGTGTATCACCGCCTTTAAAACAGTGTATCGCCGCCTTTAAAACAGTGTATCACCGCCTTTAAAACAGTGTATCGCCGCCTTTAAAACAGTGTATCGCCGCCTTTAACACAGTGTATCACCGCCTTTAAAACAGTGTATCGCCGCCTTTAAAACAGTGTATCGCCGCTTTAAAACAGTGTATCGCCGCCTTTAAAACAGTGTATCGCCGCCTTTAAAACAGTGTATCGCCGCCTTTAGCACAGTTTATTATCACAGTATATCATCGCCTTTAGCACAGTTTATTATCACAGTGTGTCACTGCCTTTAGCACAGTTTATTATCACAGTGTATCACCGCCTTTAAAACAGTGTATCACCGCCTTTAGCACAATTTATTATCACAGTATATCATCGCCTTAGCATAGTTTATTATCACAGTGTATCACCACCTTTAGCACAGTTTATTATCACAGTGTATCACCGCCTTTAAAACAGTGTATCACCGCCTTTAGCACATTTTATTATCACAGTATATCATCGGCTTAGCACAGTTTATTATCACAGTGTATCACCGCCTTTAAAACAGCGTATCACCGCCTTTAGCACAGTTTATTATCACAGTGTATCGCCGCCTTTAAAACAGTGTATCACCGCCTTTAGCACAGTTTAATACCACAGTGTATCGCCGTCTTTAAAACAGTGTATCACCGCCTTGTATCGCCGCCTTTAAAACAGTGTATCGCCGCCTTTAAAACAGTGTATCGCCGCCTTTAGAGCAGGACTGAACGATCCACCTTCTCCCAAGTACCACCTATTGCCCCATACCTGATGGGGATGCCGACGCTGTGTGAAGCAGAACATCCATAGACTTGCAGTGTCAGCATCTTTTTTTTTCTTTTTCTTTTTTGTCAGCGGCGGTTCAGATGTGCTTCATGTAACCAGCGTGTTCGTAACGTTCGCTTCACAGCCGCAAATAGTTGCACACATGTGCACGCGCATGCACGGACGGGTGCGCGCTCTTGTGAAAGGGTGTATGTGTACAGCAAGCGTGTGCGGACACATAAGTACAGACACACAAGCAAGCAAGCGCGCACGCATGTATGCGCTCGCGCGCGCGAGAGAGAGAGAGATGGGGAGGGCACGAGGGACTCAATCGGTAAATCTTTTCATTTACACACAGACACACACACACACACACACACACACACACACACACACACACACACACGCACGCACGCACGCACGCATGAGACAGAGAGCGAGAGAGAGGGCGGGAGTGGGGGTGGGGCTGGGGGTGGAGGGGTTCAAGCGTTAAATCTTTTCCACTTCACAAGCTGTGAAGACGGAAAACAATATTGGCAACAACAACAACAACATCAGCAACCACAGCTGCAGCAGGAACGGATACGAAAGAAAGGGGATAGAGAGGAGGGCGGGGAACTGGAGAGGAGGGCGGGGAACTAGAGAGGAGGGCGGGGAACTGGAGAGGAGGGCGGGGAACTAGAGAGGAGGGCGGGGAACTAGAGAGGAGGGCGGGGAACTGGAGAGGAGGGCGGGGAACTAGAGAGGAGGGCGGGGAACTAGAGAGGAGGGCGGGGAACTGGAGAGGAGGGCGGGGAACTAGAGAGGAGGGCGGGGAACTGGAGAGGAGGGCGGGGAACTAGAGAGGAGGGCTAGAGAGGAGGGCGGGGAACTAGAGAGGAGGGCGGGGAACTAGAGAGGAGGGCGGGGAACTGGAGACTACAGAGAGGGGATAGAGAGGAGGGCGGGGAACTAGAGAGGAGGGCGGGGAACTAGAGAGGAGGGCGTGGAACTGGAGACTACAGAGAGGGGATAGAGAGGAGGGCGGGGAACTGGAGAGGAGGGCGGGGAACTGGAGACTACAGAGAGGGGATAGAGAGGAGGGCGGGGAACTAGAGAGGAGGGCGGGGAACTAGAGAGGAGGGCGGGGAACTGGAGACTACAGAGAGGGGATAGAGAGGAGGGCGGGGAACTAGAGAGGAGGGCGGGGAACTGGAGACTACAGAGAGGGGATAGAGAGGAGGGCGGGGAACTGGAGACTACAGAGAGGGGATAGAGAGGAGGGCGGGGAACTGGAGACTACAGAGAGGGGATAGAGAGGAGGGCGGGGAACTGGAGACTACAGAGAGGGGATAGAGAGGAGGGCGGGGAACTAGAGAGGAGGGCGGGGAACTGGAGAGGAGGGCGGGGAACTGGAGACTACAGAGAGGGGATAGAGAGGAGGGCGGGGAACTGGAGACTACAGAGAGGGGATAGAGAGGAGGGCGGGGAACTGGAGAGGAGGGCGGGGAACTGGAGACTACAGAGAGGGGATAGAGAGGAGGGCGGGGAACTAGAGAGGAGGGCGGGGAACTGGAGACCAAAGAAAGGAAGGCAGAAAGAAAGAATGTTGCTATGAAGGTAGGAAGGATCGAGATAGACAGAGAAGGAAGTGCAGACAAAAGAGAGAAAGAAAGAAATGATAGATAGACAGATGGAAAAAGACAAGCAGAAAGAAACGAAAGGGGAAAAGAATTGGCAAGAAATAAAGATAGACAGACAGACTGACGGATAGATAGACAGAAAAAGACAGGCAGACCGACAGAAAGAAAGAAAGAAAGAGAAGGAAGGGAAAAGAGTAGACAACAAAAGACAGACAGACAGGAAAAACAACAACAACAACAACAACAACAAAACAACCAAAAACAAAACCACCAAGGCTCACAGCACTCAGGAGGTAACAGGTATAGATGTTTACTGCAGAGAAAGGAATGTGAGCAAGATGACGGTGTCATGCCAAAAATCCTCCCCCCCCCACCCCTACCCCTCCTCCCTTCCCATTTCCATAGATCCTCCTGGGCGAATCATCAGTGTCCTAAATCGTCCCCCGGGCAACGTTTCCCCCAAATCCCTGTAGATCCCTAAGCCCAGCACCTCATGTTTGGATTTTTCA
>NC_134901.1:28434856-28437356 GCF_041734735.1 Babylonia areolata
TGCTGTGCTGTGCTGTGCTGTCCTGTGCTCTGCTGTGCTGTGCTGTCCTGTGCTGTGCTGTCCTGTGCTCTGCTGTACTGTGCTGTGCTGTCCTGTGCTCTGCTGTGCTGTGCTGTGCTGTCCTGTGCTCTGCTGTGCTGTGCTGTACTGTGCTGTGCTATCCTGTGCTGTGCTGTCCTGTGCTCTGCTGTACTGTGCTGTGCTGTCCTGTGCTCTGCTGTGCTGTGCTGTCCTGTGCTGTGCTGTGCTGTCCTGTGCTCTGCTGTGCTGTGCTGTCCTGTGCTCTGCTGTACTGTGCTGTGCTCTGCTGTACTGTGCTGTGCTGTGCTGTGCTGTGCTGTCCTGTGCTCTGCTGTCCTGTGCTGTGCTGTGCTCTGCTGTGCTGTGCTGTCCTGTGCTCTGCTGTCCTGTGCTGTGCTGTCCTGTGCTATGCTGTCCTCTGCTGTACTGTGCTGTGCTGTCCTGTGCTGTGCTGTGCTGTCCTGTGCTCTGCTGTGCTGTCCTGTGCTCTGCTGTGCTGTGCTGTCCTGTGCTGTGCTGTGCTGTCCTGTGCTATGCTGTCCTCTGCTGTACTGTGCTGTGCTGTCCTGTGCTGTGCTGTGCTGTCCTGTGCTCTGCTGTGCTGTCCTGTGCTCTGCTGTACTGTGCTGTACTCTGCTGTACTGTGCTGTGCTGTGCTGTGCTGTGCTGTCCTGTGCTGTACTGTTCTGTGCTGTGCTGTACTGTGCTGTATTGCCTCTCCTGACCTGACCTTTTATTGTCTCGGATCGTCTGGTGTGGTCTGGTGTGGTCTTGCATTGTATTCCCTTGTATTGCGCCTCATACATTTATTGTACACACACACACACATTTGTGTGTGTGTGTGTGTGTGTGTGTGTGTGTGTGTGTGTGTGTGTGTGTGTGTGTGTGTGTGTATCTTAAATGTGTTTTTTTTTCCAGCATTTGATTGTATTATCATTACAGTATACGTATAATAAAACAACTACACCCACACCCTTTTTCTTTCTATCCCCCCCCCCCACCCCCACCCACCCCAACTTGCACCACCAGTCATCATGTCTGAGTACTGCGGGGACCTGGTGGACATGGCCCACAGAAACCTGGTCACCGTTCACCTCCGTCTGACGGAGAGGGCTGTGTACCGGCCCCACATGAGCTGTACCTTCGGCGTGCGTGCTCCGCCAGGAGACAAGCTGCTGATGGTGGTACAATGGATGGACATCGCGGAGGGCCGAAACCACCTGGCCTGTGCCGACTACTTGTCCGTGTGGAACGGGGACTTCAGCAACCGGACGGGATATGTAGAAGGTAGGTAAGGGGGGGGTGGGGGGGGGATTGGTGGTGGTGGGGGAGGGGGGGAGACAGGGGGAGTGAGGGTGGACGGAGACTTCAGCAACCGGACGGGATATGTGGAAGGTAGGTAAGGGGGGTGGGGGTGGGGGATTGGTGGTGGTGGTGGGGGGGAGACAGGGGGAGTGAGGGTGGACGGAGACTTCGGCAACCGGACGGGATATGTGGAAGGTAGATAAGGGGGGGGGGGGGGGGGTATGGAGGGGGATTGGTGGGGGGGGGGGGGAGACAGGGGGAGTGAGGGTGGAACGGAGACTTCGGCAACCGGACGGGATATGTGGAAGGTAGGTAAGGGGGGGGGGGGGTATGGAGGGGGATTGGTGGGGGGGGGGGGGGGAGACAGGGGGAGTGAGGGTAGACAGAGACTTCGGTAACTGGACGGGATATGTGGAAGGTAGGTAAGGGGGGTGGGGGGGATTGGTGGGGGGCCGGGGGGGGGAGATAGGGGGAGTGAGGGTAGACAGAGACTTCGGTAACCGGACGGGATATATGGACGATGGGGGTAGCGGGTGTGTGTATGGGTGGGGAGGGTGGGTAGGAATACATGTGTGTTGAGGGGTGGGGGTATGGTGTGTGTGTTGAGGGGTGGGGGTATGGTGTGTGTGTTGAGGGGTGGGGCCCAAAGGCTGCAGCACGAAGAGCCAGTACAATTTTGCCTCCGAGTTTGAGAGTCATAGTCCTTCACAAAAGACTAAGCTGTACAATAAAATGATAAAATGCGGACTTATATAGCGCAGTACCCCCATCTCAGATGGGGCTTACCGCGCTTTACAATAGAATATACAATTTTAAGATTAAGTGACGTAAAAACATGTACAAAATCAACACAATCTCGCATGACATTGGCTAAAATATACATATTCAAAGACCAAGTGACATAAAAATATGTAAATCAACACAGGGACGATCACAGTCTCAAATCACACAGGCCACAAACCACGGCCCAAACATGGCACATCAACATTCACCATTGTCAAAAATAAACACCAGGGAAGCAGCATCACAACATCAAACAAGAGAGGCAAGGCCTTCAAGACTCACTTGTGATGAATTAAGTCCCCTAGCGTTAATTACAGAGTAATTTCCCTTTTTTACTATCTGCACCAAAACGTTTGCAAAATAAATAAAAATTCCATGCTTAGCAAAAGAA
>NC_134901.1:28442356-28449856 GCF_041734735.1 Babylonia areolata
CGGTTGCCGCTGAGTTGTTTGTTTGTTGTTGTTTGTTGTTGATTGTTATTGGTGTTGTTGCTTGTTTGTTGGGTTGTTGCTTTTTATTGTTGATATTGTTTTTTTGTTGTTGTGATGATGATGATGACTATGATGATGGTTATTGCAAACAAGCCGTCTAACAGACTACGACAAAAAAAAATCTGGAGACATGCCGACAGGCTCTTGACCAATGGAGGCAAAAATGGCAGATGTTTGTTTTTACAAGCGAAGACAAGCTCGCAAGGTGGGCGGTAAATGACTGATGCGGAACTAATGTTGCTCCATTTACATGTTGATGATGATGACGACTGACGCCGAGCTAAACTTGCCCCATTTACATGGTAATCTTTGCCCAACGCTTGGCTTTTTATCACAGATTGGCATAAGCTTACAGCTGGCTCAACAGCAAAGTGAGAGATGTATAATCAATGGTATCTCCATTGCAGTGGGAAGTCGTTCACAGCTTTGTCTTTTGTAACGGACTGTGACTCTGAACTCAGGAGGCAAGACTGCACTGACTCTTAGTGCTGCAGTCCAGAGGGGCGAGTTGTCCTTTGGGAACCATCCCAACGACGACTGTCCTAAAACCCTTTCACACCCAGAGAGTGTGGATGTAACTTGGGCAAACACTCTCCACTAGAATCAAATTCTAGCCAACCCAGATTAGATTGTCGAGACAACATCTGCGTGCTGTGCTATTCTGGTTGTGATTCATAGTCTGACACGACTGACTAGGATACAGACATGCTGACGACTGATGCGAAACTTCTTTTGTTTTTCTTTCTTTCTCCTTCTTCATCGTTTGTGGGCCACAACTCCCACAGTCACTCGTATGTACACGAGTGGGCTTTTACGTGGATGACCGTTTTTAGCACGCCATGTAGGCAGCCATACTCCGTTTTCGGGGTGTGCATGCTGGGTATGTTCTTGTTTCCATAGCCCACCGAACGCTGACATGGATTACAGGATCTTTAACGTATTTGATCTTCTGCTTGCGTATACACACGAAGGGGGTTCAGGCACTAAGCAGGTCCGCACATAATGTGTTGACCTGGGAGATCGGAAAAATCTCCACCCTTTACCCACCAGGCGTCGTTACCGAGATTCGAACCCAGGACCCTCAGATCGAAAGTCCAACGCTGTAATCACTGGGCTGTTGCGCCCGACTGACGCGGTACTAACGCTGTGCTGACCGCCATGTCCGCAGTGCCCCATCATCGGAGCCAACCCGGACGGGGTGTACCAGCCCACCACAGAGCCCGTCACCGCCCCCACCACCTCCAGTGGGGCTACCTCTGAGGCTACCACCACGGCTACCACGGCTGTATAGCCCCCTGGACGCTGTGCGCTACTATACACGTAGCTTGTTGTGATGACGAATCGCTATGGGTGGGCTGCTACATTAGTCTGTTGATTATGTATATGGTCATGGTTGGGTATTTTTTAACCGCTCTTTGTGTTGCCACAGTTTGTTTGTTTCGAGGATTGTTTCCCTTGTTGTTGTGCCTTAATTGATTAGAGCCCTTTGTCTTTCTGTTTGAGTAGGGTTACCTTCTGCCCCTCTTTCTCAGAATACCCAGAGCATAGATTAAAAAAAAAGAGGGAAAAAAAATAGAAGGACACACACACACACACACACACACACACACACACACACACACACACATGTTAAGTCACACTTTAGGATCCTTAATTCAGCTCAGGAATTTATATATATATTTCAACACGATACAAACATAAAACTTCTGCAGCTAAAGGTGCTGATCGACCGTCTGATACAATCATACGACAGCCATATAAAGCAGTCAAATTTCAGAGGCAGCCGGTTGAAAATGACGCTACCCACCACATACGCAGAAGTTTTATCCCAAGTCATTGGTGTGATATCCGACCAGAGATCCATTTCGCTGAGTTTCCACCCATCCAGGGCTTTTACGATAATCAATCAAATGGGTGTATGACGACAGCAGTTGATGTATTCATTCATGAAATGTATTGCATGCCCTTTCCATAATCATACGCTCTTTTATTTTAGCTTTTTTCCCACGGAAAAGTTAGGCACGTGGCACAGTTGTTTTGACAAAAACATTTAGTCGAAACGCTAGACGTTAAAACCTTGCTAGCACTGTGGAATACATTACAATATCAGCGTGAAATCTGACTGGAAAGTAGTTTCTTTTTTTTCTTCTTTCAAAACGACAGTAACAGTGGTACACGTACAGATCTGTCCGTCAGCCATCTTCCATCTGTGTCAGCGTGTGTCAGGCGGTATCTGAATTATATATATATATATATATATATATATATATATAATTTACGTCTATGGTCTGAGCGTGGCGAAGCGGTTAATGCTTGACACTCTCGCAGAGCATGCGCAGTCGCTGTCAGTGTCTGTCCGAGTAAGTGGATCGGCGCCTTTAGCCTGTTGTGTGCAAACCCGTCGTCGTTGTGCAACTAATAAGAGGAGGCTGAGAGAGAGAGACAGAGAGAGAGACAGAGAGAGAGATTTTGTCCCCCCTCCCCCTTTGTGTTGTGTTGTGTTGATACTGTTGTTGTTGTTGTTTTCTGTGTTTTTTCCTTTGTGTGTGTGTGTGTGTGTGTAAATACAGTATCAACCATTTGTATGTGTGGCCATTGGTTGCAATAAAACGTGTGATGTTACAGTAGTATACAACAATCCATCCATATTTTATTGTGAATCTTACAGTTTGTGTGAATATTAGTGTATCATGTACTTGTACCATGTTTTGTAGGTGGATGTGTATTCAGTGTGTCTGAATAATGACTCTGCCATAATCTAATACATTTTTGGAGTAGTTTTTCTATCATATGTTAAGTAGCATCGTAGAAACATCGCAGTTGCTTTCTTTGAAATGATATTAATTTCGATATTGATATTAATGGTCCTATTTTGTTTTTAAGTTTGGTTGTGATTGTATGAAAATAGTCGCATGGATGACTTATAACATCTGTGTGTGTGTTCTACCAGTATCCTGTTAACATTTCCCACAGAAGTATTAACATCGTTCGTTTTCTTGAAGCAAGAAAAGAAAATGGCACTATTTCGATTAGTTCAAGAAAGAGAAGGAAATCCCACCAGTGCAAATGTGATTAATTCACCGAAGAAAAACAAATACCAACAGTATTACTGTGATTGCTCCAAGCTAAAACAAAGTGCCTTGAAATAGCCGTTGTAAATTCAAGTATACAGTGTTTAACGATATTATTGTCACAAGAATCTTCTTCTTCTTCTTCTTCTTCGATGTGCTTCATACTAGCACGCCTGATAAGCTCAGCTGGGGCCGGCATCGGACTCACATACTTTGTGATCGTGAGTTCGAATCCAGAAGGAGTAATGCTGAATGGTCTTTCTGTCAGCACAAAAGTGATGCAGGCGATGTTTCTCTGGTGGTGTCATTGCTGTGTTAGACATGTTGCCTTTACTACCACCACGTTGGACATGTTGCCTTTACTACCACCACGTTGGACATGTTGCCTTTACCACCACCACGTTGGACATGTTGCCTTTACTACCACCACGTTGGACATGTTGCCTTTACTACCACCACGTTGGACATGTTGCCTTTATCACCACCACGTTGGACATGTTGCCTTTATCACCACCACGTTGGACATGTTGCCTTTATCACCACCACGTTGGACATGTTGCCTTTATCACCACCACGTTGGACATTTTGCCTTTATCACTACCACGTTGGACATGTTGCCTTTATCACCACCACGTTGGACATTTTGGCTTTATCACCACCACGTTGGACATTTTGGCTTTATCACCACCACGTTGGACATGTTGCCTTTACCACCACCACGTTGGACATGTTGCCTTTATCACCACCACGTTGGACATGTTGCCTTTACCACCACCACGTTGGACATGTTGCCTTTACCACCACCACGTTGGACATGTTGCCTTTATCACCACCACGTTGGACATGTTGCCTTTATCACCACCACGTTGGACATGTTGCCTTTATCACCACCACGTTGGACATGTTGCCTTTACTACCACCACGTTGGACATGTTGCCTTTACCACCACCACGTTGGACATGTTGCCTTTATCACCACCACGTTGGACATGTTGCCTTTACTACCACCACGTTGGACATGTTGCCTTTACTACCACCACGTTGGACATGTTGCCTTTACCACCACCACGTTGGACATGTTGCCTTTATCACCACCACGTTGGACATGTTGCCTTTATCACCACCACGTTGGACATGTTGCCTTTACCACCACCACGTTGGACATTTTGCCTTTATCACCACCACGTTGGACATGTTGCCTTTATCACCACCACGTTGGACATGTTGCCTCTATCACCACCATCCCAGCAACCCCTCTTTAGGGTGGTTATACCTGTGTATTTTATATCTGATCTATTTTTAAAATATTTATTTATTTATTTATTTATTCCTTTTGAAAAAAATCTATTTATGATATTTATTCTTTTTTTTCGCATTTCATTTTATGTCATTATCTGTCTACTTACCTTTTATCACCTTATATAACAGATTGACATAAGTTTACATTTGGGCCAACAGCAAAGTGAGAGCTGTATTATCAATGGTTTCTCCAGTCAATGGGAAATCATTTACAGCTTAGTCTTTTGTGAAGGACTATGACTCTCAAACTAGGAGGCAAAATTGCACTGATTCTTAGTGCTGCAGCCTTGTGGGCTAGTTGGCCTTTGGGAACCATCCCAACACTGACTGTCCTAAAACCCCCTTGGCCGAGAGAGTGGGGATGTAACTTGGGCAAGACACTCTCCACTATAATCAAATTCTAGCCCAGATAGTCGGAACAGCAGTTGCCTCCTCTGCTGTTCTGATGGTCATTGTCGGACACGACTGGCTATCATATATGTAGCCGTGCTCCGAGTGGTTATTCAAGGGTACAGACGGTACAAAAGAACTAAACTAATTAATTTATTGAATGAAATGATAGACAAGATCCCACGCACAGGCCAGGAACATATAGAGGCCAGTCACAAATGGGTTTTTCTATTGTTTTATTTACAATATTCTAAAAGAAGAAATAATGAGAAGAAGACAACTAGGAGAAGAACTAAGAAGAAGAAGAAGAGAACTAGTCTAAGAGAAGACAATGAGAAGAAAAAAAGAGAAGAAGACAACTAGAAGAACTAAGAAGAAGAAGAGAAGATAAAAAGAGAAGACAGTGCCTGGAATGACACAAACAAATGTCATTAGCACAACATGTCTGCACAAGTGAATAATAAAGCGCATGTATACATATCACATGGAAAGACTATTCACTCGGGTTTGGGATACGCAACAACATAATGCAAATGTGTGAAGACCAAACGCTGACATCAAATGACATTCCTAATACATTTGAATAGCTCAGTTAAAGTGATTGAAACAATTAATCCAACACTATCTTGTAATCACAACAGCAGAATACTACACACCTCTTAGAGTACTGAGCACACTGTAGCAGTACAATTGATATCAGCATGTAAAATAATACATGAATAATAAACAAGATAGAGAATCAGTGGCTCAGATATAATACTGGCAAACTGATAGACCAGATAGTAAGTGAAGCACCATCATGGCTTAACCATTAAGTGGTGAATGAACTTTACGCACTCCCTAGAACATTCTGGAACAAACTATCTGTGTCGAGAGATGTCACTGACTGTGACGTTAAGAATCAAATGGAACACTGCTCCATGTAGATGACGACATGGCAATTATTTAGATCAGTCGAAGCCGATCTGTGCCTAACATGTCAAAGCCATAACTAAACAAAGAATTTACTGAACAAAGCAACAACTGAACATACTTATATGAACACAAGTACTGTGTCAAATAATACAATTTACAAATCAACACATTCTACACGCTAGTACTTACAGCGATACGTAGCGAAGTGTCACTGTTGTGAGAACACACCCGACACACTGCCCGCGACACAGCAAGAGACAAAGAGAGCAGGTGCTGGCCGCGGCTGGCTCGGGTGTGGAAGTGACCACTCATCACCCGCTCAGCCAATTTATACAAATTAGGCGAACTACAAAGACAATCACGTGGGCTGCAAACCAGATCGTCACTAATCTGAAGAAATCTGATGAGAACTGTGCTTGTTACAAGGTGTTCAGTGACAGATTTCTAGATGATTACTGAACCGATTTGCATCGGATAAGTTGCAAAAGAAAGAGCTCAACGCCTACTTTATAATGAGTGTAAAATGAAGTGTTGATTATTTAAGATGAATTTATAATCTTAATTTAAGTCACCTGAACAGGGTCAGTTTTAACGAGCTCGTCGCTGAAAATTACAAACTGCGTTAAATCAGTTTCACGTAGGCGAACATAAATGGAATAGATTTAAAGATGGAATTAAGACGATTCTGCCAGTATATAATACTAGTAGTTTACTGATCTAACAAAAGAGCTATTAATTAAATACTGTGGAACAGAAACACAAGTTTGCTCTCAGCCAATGACGTACCGGGATGCGACATTGGGCGAGCTGTGAGCAGGTGTCTGGCGAGGAGGACAAAATGATGTAAGCGGAGTGACGTCACACATTCTGTGCGCGGGTTATGAGGGAAAACTGTCGTCTGCTGTGGCTTGTGCGTGAATAGTGTTGGAGCAAGCATAGCGCGCTTGGTCACACCTCCCCCCATCTTTTGAAAACCATCGTCCGCGATGGTTAATTTAAAGTAATTCTTGTGAGGAGACTTAGCTGAGCATCAAACAAGAATTATTGGGCAGGTAAGGGAGATAATTTAGCTGATAACTAATAGCTAAGCGAATGTGAAATGACTGCAACATTCTTAGGAACAATACTCTACTTCTATATTCAAAGTGGCTTTAGCCAGGTTAAGTTCAGAGTTTAGTCAAATGCATCCTAACTTAACTTTGAAGAGTTTGATATAGAGAAGGGGTTGGAAAGCATCAATCTATGTATCACATGATTGCCCGACTAGTGCTTAGAATTAACAAGCAAGCATTTCAACAACAAATATTTGTCTTTGCAAAGACCACTTAGCAGGATTGGCCTTGGGGAGGCAAGAATTAAAAAAAATAGAAGAAAAAAAGTACACCAAAACCCACAAAATATAAATTCCACCCAAACTGGTTGGAATGAAAACAAAATAAGAAAACATGTACATAAGAGATGAAACAGTTTGTGTTGCACTGGCCACATGGCAGAAAAGGGCATGGGAGAGGCAAGACTAGAAAAAAAATAGAGTGGATGAAATAGTCCTAGTTGCAAGTGAGACTAGAATTTCAACCTCAATTGTCCATTCTGGGGAAGGAAAGGAAAAGAATGTTAATTCTTAATTCTGGCCTTCTCTTTGAGGCGCTGGGACCGTCTTTGCACAGGGGCCGATGCTGCAGGCAGGTCGTTCTGGGCTGTGGCCTGGGGTGCTTCTGATGCAGTGTCGGGTGGAGGAGTTCCACACCTGGGCTGGGGATGGGGTG
>NC_134901.1:28462356-28464856 GCF_041734735.1 Babylonia areolata
AGAATTGTAGAGCTAGAACACAAAAAAGGAAACGATTTTGGAGATACACAAAGGCAGAAGAGGACGACGAATATTGCTGTAATATTTCTTCTTCTTCTTTTCTTCTTTTTTTAATTTTTAACTATAGCCTATTCCATGTCACCCGGGCATCTTTTAGTCCACTGCACGCCATCTCCTCCTCATTAACACCATCATTATTATCATCCTCAATGATGTCATTGTTGTTTTGCAGCCCGGCCTTAACCCGCGCCGGGTCAGTGGCAATGACCCACAACTCCGCTCGTATCGACTCCTCTTTTCAGAGCCTTCTCCGTAGCTTCCTCCTCCTCCTTCACTTTCTTCTTTTTGTTCTACTCCTCCTCTTTCTCCCTCCTTCTCCTCCTACTTTTATTAATACTACTGTTTCTTCTCCTTCTTTCAAACTGTTTCATCTCCTCCCCCTCCCCCCTGTTTTCTTCCTCTTCTTACTTATTCTCCCCCTGCCCTCCTCTCTCTCTGTCTCTGTCTGTCTTTCTATCTCTTTGTCTGTCTCTCTTTCTCTCGTCGTCTCTCTCTCTTTCTCTCTCTCCCCCTCTCTCTTCCACCCCCCCTCTCTCCTTTCACCCCCTCTCTCTCTTCCTCTCTCTCGCTCTCTTTATTCTCCCTTTCACTCTCCTCCCCCACTCTCTCTCTCCGTATCTGTCCGTGTTTCTTCCTGTCCGTTATTTTACTTTCTCCCCCCATTTAATCGAATTATTTTTTTTATGCCATCAGTGATAATTGACTGTGGCACGTGGCAGGACTTATTAAGTACCCCGTGCCACGTGCTCTGTACAAGCCAGTGACTGGTTTGAGCGGCCTGTCGCAGGTAATGAGGACTCGTCCCTAGGCCATGTGAACGGTTCGGTGTCCGCACGTCCACCTCGGATAGGGCGTGGCCGTCAGTGTGATTAGTACAGCCGGGTCGGGGTACGGATTGGTTAGTACAGTCAGTCAGTCTGTCAGTCTGTCTGTCGCCTTGTGTCTGTCTGTCTGTGAGATTTCCTCCCTTCCACGGTTTTTGATGGCTGGTTTAGTTCACTTTCTATTGACGTGTGAGGCGAGGTTGGGTTTTTTGGTTTTGTTTTTGGTCCCAGTCTGGACTTTCCTTTGTTCGGGTTTTACCCTTTGGGTAGGTTTCCTTTGTTCGTTTGATTTCGTTTTGTTTTGTTTTTCTCCTTTGGTTTCCCCCTTTGCTTCAGTCTTTCATTTTGTTTCTTATTTCATTCTTTCATTCTTTGTGGTGTTTTGTTTGTTTGTTTGTTTTTGTATATAATAATTGTCATCACTAATTCTTAGTCCGTTCTTTCTTTCGATCTTTTATTTTTTTCATTCTTTCCTTTGTTTTTCCAACTTTGTCTTTATCACACACACACACACACACACACACACACACACACACACACACACACACACACACACACTCTATCTATCTATCTATCTATCTATCTCATAAAATCTGAAATCGGAACACGTGTCCCCACCTATGCTAGATTTCTGAAACACATACATACCAGTAATGTAACGATTACACTGATACTGACATGCACCATGAAGCAGGTTTCTGCTCCCCCGCCCCTTCCCACACACCCCTTTCTCTCTCTCTCTCCCTCTCTCTCTCTCTGTCTCTCTGTAAGTTTACACATGTTGCATGCTACATTTTGCTGTGACTCCTGTTGTTATGGGCCAGAGGCCTGACAATTAAAACATTTGACTTTGACTTCTCTCTCTCAACCAGCTTGTCTCACTGCTGTCTCTCTACTTCTGTCTATATGCTTGTTTGTGTCTATCTCTCCACTGACGTTTTATTTTGTTGTTGTTGTTGTTGTTGTTTTTAAACTGTTAAGTGACACTGTTTGTTATCCTCGTCGTGCTTATGCCTCTGTCAGTTATTATTGTTACGTAGCACAGACCGTATTGACGGCGAGAGCTGGCTCGGTGTCAGTCGTCAATAACAACAAATAGTACTGATATGAGTCTACACGACACCTGTGCAGACCTGTTCTCCCTGAAAGTGAAGAATGTTGTTTTGGCTCGCTTCTCTCCCTCTGTCTGTCTGTCTGTCCAGCCACCTGTCTCTTCATTTTCAGCACTGTTTTCAAGGGTTAGAAAAAAGTTACCGGGTAACTTCTCTCTCTCTCTCTCTCTGTGTGTGTGTGTGTGTGTGTGTGTGCTCATAATATCCCCCTCTTTTGTGTGTGTGTGTGTGTGTGTTCCTCTATGTGTGTGTGTGTGTGTGTGTTCCTCTATGTGTGTGTGTGTGTGTGTGTGTGTTCGCATGCCGAGCTGCGAGCTTTATAATAGGACACTCCACCCCCTCCCCTCCCCCCTCCCCAATGTTTGAGTCTGTGTGGCATTGAAGACCGTCGCTCGTGTCTGATAAGAAATTAGTTTCATACACTGTTCTCACAGGTTCCGCCTCTTAAACAGGATAAACATTTCCTGGACATTTTCCGCTCAGAATGTTGGAACACGTGTGTGT
>NC_134901.1:28472356-28479856 GCF_041734735.1 Babylonia areolata
ACGACACACGACAAAGCACAACACGACGCGACACAATACGACACACGACAAAGCACAACACGACGCGACACAATACGACACACGACAAAGCACAACACGAAGCGACACAATACGACAAAGCACAACACGACGCGACACAATACGACACACGACAAAGCACAACACGACGCGACACAATACGACACACGACAAAGCACAACACGAAGCGACACAATACGACTCACGACAAAGCACAACACGAAGCGACACAATACGACTCACGACAAAGCACAACACGAAGCGACACAATACGACTCACGACAAAGCACAACACAGCACAGTAGGATACGACACAGCACAGCACAGCACAGCACAGTAGGATACGACACAGCACAGCACGACCCGACACAGTACGACACTATAAAGTACAACACGACACGACACAGCGCGACGCGACACGATGCAACACAACACAACACAACACAGCAGGACACGACATGACACGGCACAGCACAACACATGATAGGATGCAACACAGCACGGCACAGCACAGCACAGCACAGCACAACATAGCAACACAGGAAAGGGCAGTGGAGAACAATACATTACAATACAATACACTGAGAGTAGGGCGGAGCACAGCTACAACGGAGCACCACAACGCCACGTGATATGACCCCCACCCCTCCTCCACCCGCCCCTCTGCCCTCCCCCACACACACACACCCACCTCCACCCCCCCATACGCCCTTCCCCCGTGAGGATGCCGGGGGCTCTGTCAGTATGAATTACTAGTATCCCCCACCTTCTGGAAAGTCAGTGCTAGAAATTTCCTTCTTTTTTTATTTTTTTTTTTTTTAAATTTCTATCACTATCTTTGTTTCTGGCTTTACCCTTTTCCTTCTGCTGTCTCTACCTTTTCTATTACCTCCCTTGCTGGTCCATCGACCTGTATGATATTTTTCTAGAAAGCCCAAAATATTTTTTGGGTCTTTTTTTTCTTGGACCTGACAATTGGATGTTCTCTCTTGGTTGTAGTGTTCGTGTTTTTTGTTTGGTGGAGGAAGGTGGCAGAATGGTTAAGACGCTCAGCTGCCAATACAGAGAGTCCGTGAGGGTGTGGGTTCGAATCCCGCTCTCGCCCTTTCTCCTAAGTTTGCTGGAAAATCAAACTGAGCGTCTAGTCTTTCGGATGAGACGATAAACCGAGGTCCCGTGTGCAGCACGCACTTGGCGCACTGAAAAAGAACCCATGGCAACGAGAGTGTTGTCCTCTGGCGAAATTACGTAAAATGAAATCCACTTTCATAGGTACACAAATATGTAAGCATGCACTCAAGGCCTGACTAAGCGCGTTGGGTTATGCTGCTGGTCAGGCATCTGCTCAACAGATGTGGTGTAGCGTGTATGGATTTGTCCGAACGCAGTGACGCCTCCTTGAGAAAGTGAAACTGAAACTGTTTGTTTGTTGTTTTTCGTTTGTTTGTTGTTTTTTTCCGCTGAGGACGTGTGAGCACGCACGTGTGTAAATTTGTGTGTCCAAAGTTCAGCTTTGCGTACGTGCATAGGTAAGCGCGTGCGTACGTAAGGCGCTATTTTTGGTTCAGTGACAGATATAAAAAAGATTTTACGGCGGTGCGGCAGGACCCCCCCACCCCAAAGAAAAAAACAGCAAAAAACAAACAAAAACGCTTCCCAGTTGAAGTGGACAGTTATCAGCGATAAGGATGTGTGAAAGGGGGTGGGGGGTTGTGTGTGTGGTGAAGGTGAACGAACTGATTGCAGAGACTTCACACACCACAGACCCGCGCTCCAGGCAGCTGTGAAACTGTAGCACAGACTTCATTAAAGGAGATAGTGGGATGGAACAGGTGTTCCTTTTGGCACGTGAGAACCGCCTGAGAGGTTGTCAGGTTTTGTTTGTTTGCGGGTTTTCCAGGATTGAAGCATGGAGAAGTGTTACGAATGGAGTGAGCTGTGCAGAGGGGATTTGTGTGGCGTGTGTGTGTGTTGCTGTTGTTGTTGTGTGTGTGTGTTTTGTTGTGCGTGTGTGTTTTGTTGTGCGTGTGTGTTGCTGTTGTTGTTGTTGTTGTGTGTGTGTGTTTTGTTGTGCGTGTGTGTTTTGTTGTGCGTGTGTGTTGTGTGTGTGTGTGTGTGTGTGTGTGTGTGTATGTGTGTGTAGGCGACACATGCTTTCTGTGTACATGTACGTGCGCGCGCACGAAACATGGAAAAGCGTTGCGATTGGAGTGAGCTGTGCGGTCAGGTGGGGGGGTTGTGTCAGATGTGTGTGTGTGTGTGTGTGTGTTTGGCTTGGCCCAGATTTCAGTTGTCATCTCATCAGTTGGCTTTGTCTGTAATGCGCATTCAGATCGTACCTTGGAGCATTGAAAACCAAAAGCCCGTCAGACGTGGGTAGAGTCAGAGTTAAAAAAAAAAAAATCAGACGGCGTGGGTTTGTTGTGTTTGGCAGATGGTAAGAGTGACTGCACACTGACAACCCACGCGGAACAGGAACTACATAGTTCGCACACACACACACACACACACACACACACACAAATCACTAACAGCCAACCCGGCAGAGAAACTAAAGTTACACAGTACCCAAAAAACGTCTCTAACAATACGGCAAAGTAACTACATGGTTCGCAAAAAGTTCACCAACAACCATACTGCAGAGTAACTACATACATCGCTAAAAGTTCACTAACAACCATGTTGGAAATTGACTACATAGTTTGCAAAAAGTTAACTAAATAATGAAGAATGACATCAGACGGTGTGTGTGTGTTGTGTTTGGCAGATGGTTGGGGTGACTGCACACTGACAGCCCACCCACGCGGCACAGTAACTACATAGTTCGCAAACAGTTAAAGACCACGTTATAAGAAACAGAAATATTTTCACAAAATGTTCAAAGATCGAGAGATGGTGTGAATCAGGCAGGCGCAAGGCTGCACATGGTCTCTATACACTGCGCTAGCGGCTGTTTCAGGTACACACGCGCCATGTCCAGCTCAAAAAAAATGTTTCAGAAAGAAAAAAAAAAAGTCATTCGGTGATTTCTAAACGACATGGATTCCGTTGACATTGAATGGAAGTTTTTGTCGACAGAAAGCATCTCAGGTTATCGGTGGTCCTCATTTATATCGGCCGCATACTATACACACACCGCTGTTTGCCGAAAGTCAGCATCGTTTCAGCATGCCATCCAGAAGACAACGTACTGCAAGTTCCCATGTGGTCCTTAACTTTTTTGGACCCCTGTTGCTGAGGGAGAATGACTCGGCAGTGGCGTTGTGATGCATCCGCGAGGAATGCTCGCTCTCTCTCATCCCCCAACCCTCCATTCATTCACATCTCCCACCCCTTCTAACCAATAATACTCAAATGTATTCATAAATACTTTTAACAAAATGTCTTCGATCACCGATGTGTGTGACGGAACATTAAACAAAATTCCTCCTCCTCTCTCTCATCTCACGTCCGTCACTAGTTCGTCTTCGTGTCCTCAGCAATGTGACCGTGTTGAACAGTGAATGTTTGTTTTAGTCATTCGGATGAGACGATGAACCGAGGTTCCGTGTGCAGCATGCACTTAGCGCACGTAAAAGAACCCACGGCAACAAAAGGGTTTTTCCAGGCAAAATTCTGTAGAAAAATCCACTGCGATAGGAAAATAAATACAACTGCACGCAGGAAAAAATACAAAAAATGGGTGGCGCTGTAGTGTATCGACGCGCTCTCCTTGGGAAGAACAGCCCGAATTTCACACAGAGAAATCTGTTGTGATAAAAAGAAATACAAATACAAATATCTCATGTGTCATGCTGTGGTCCCAGCCTCAGAAGCGTTTGTTTCATTTTGGTTAGTTTTCATTCTTCTTTCCCCCCCTGTTTTATTAAGTAATATAATTATTAAGTAATATAAGTTATTAAGTAACATAAGTGTGAAAGCGCTCGATCTCGGTGTCTCTCTTTGTGTCTCTCTTTGTCTCTGTCTCTCTTTGTCTGTTTCATTGCCTCTCTCTCTCTCCGTGTCACTGTCTTTCTGCCTCTCTCTGTCTTTGTCTCTGTCTGTCTGTCTGTCTGTCTCTCTCTCTCAAGACGTTGGATTGATCAACGAGCAACGCTGATAATAATGCTATTGTGGATTAAAAGCAACTTGCTGGGTGTGTTCATTTATTGCCACGGCATCTCAGTTGCACGCCACTCAAGAAGTTCGTGTATTTGACATGTCTGACTGTCCATTTCCATGTGCTTCATAGAGGGCTTCTGTATGGGCCGACTGGTTACCAGAGAACGGTGAACAATCTAAATTCACAACTAAGTGTGTGTTTGCTCGCGCGCGCTTTTGAATACAGACAAATGGATAAATGCATTAGTGACTAAACAGGGACGGAACACCGCCATGACCTAGCACTCAGTGTCAAACGCTGCTAACAATTGCATCGCCTACTTTAAATTCACACCACAACGACTGACAGCTGACACACTGATCTCAAGGTAAGGAAAATGTTAATCGCCTGAGTCAGACTTAGTCACGAGGGAAGGGTGAACCCCCGACTCGCTACTCCCTCCTCCCTCTGCGCTTCCCCTCCCCTTCCCTCCCTCGAATCCATTGTCCCCACGCCCCCACCCCACCCCACCCCAAAACAAAGGAACAGAGACAGGAAAAACAATATATGTATATACACATATATATGTATGATTTATATATAACGGGTCGGGGAGGGCTAGGTGGACATTGTTTGGGTTGGACTTGGGTCAGACTAAAACATCTCCATCACCCTCGTTCATGGCTTTGCACTTATCGCCGGAACTCAAAAAGGTGAGAATGTTGGTATTTGTTCTCGAGAGGAGATCATGATCCCGAGGACATCCTACACATAAACCTGCGTGTTTGTCAGACAACAACAACAGCAACAAAGGGGGGCGGGGGGGGGGGGGAGAGAGGGGAGGGGAGCAGGGGGCTACATCTCCTATGTATGGGTTCACCACGGCGGGTTTTTTTTTTAAGTGAACACAAATTATGTAAGGTTTAACCATGTTGTTGTTTGGTTGTTTTTTTCATGACGATTTTGTTACTACTGTCAGTTGTTGGGGTTCCTCGAAGCTTCGTCTTGTTTGATAAGATTCATGCCTCAGTTTGGGTTGTGCGCGTCAGGGCTTGATTGGCAGTTACGATGTTTTGAGAGCAGCAAGTAATGCGCGTGCGTGCGTGTGTGTGTGTGTGTGTGTGTGTGTGTGTGTGTGTGTGTTCTGTATCTCTCTGTCTCTCTCTTTCTTTCTCTCTTGCTTTCTCTTTTCTCTTTCTTTCTCTCTTGCTTCCTCTTTTCTCTCTCTCTCTCCTTCCTTCCCTCCTTCCCTCCCTCTTTTCTCCCTAAGAGCATCTCCGTTTTCTTTCTTTTTTCTTCTGTTTTTTTTCTCCTGATTTGTACCCCAAGGCTGGATTTGGGAAAAGAATCTTTGTGCTTCTCTCAGTACAGTGGACAAATAAAATATTTATTCGTCTCGTTCGTTCGTTCTATCGTTCCCGTGACCCCTCCCACCCCCACCCCCACGCCCTGCCCATGCCAGGGTTCCAACAATTTACCCAGAATATTGTCTGTATTATGAGCGAAATATTACTGGTTAATGTGTATTTTGAGTGACTGAACGAATTAGCCTGTTACTAGTCTTTGACATCACTCTTTTTTATTTGCATCAAATGTGTAAAACATGAATGTATGTTGTGTTTTAACGCCCCCAGGGGGGCACACGAAATAAATATCCAGATCACACAATAACTTATTGTCCTTTACAGGAGATGCTTCGTGTGTCGGCACACAGTTAAATCCTATAGCCTTGCCTTGCCCTCACCACATCCATGCCACACCCACCTGTACTGTGGCTCAGTGCCGGCCAGCGGTCAGTCGGTCCACAAGTGTCAGGGACCTGGGGGGGGGGGGGATGGTGGTGGATGGAGGCGCTGACCTGAGGAAAGAAAGGGACAATTATTTGAAAAATAATAATTAAGTAGTATTTATACAGCGCTAAATCTTGTGCAGAGACAAATCAAAGCGCAACAATTAACCAATCAATAAACAGTTCTCTTTTTTTTTTTCTCTTTTTTTTTTTTTTTTAAAGAGGGAAGTCCTAGTGCCTTTGATGCGTTTTAAGTCCAGGACTGATACTTACTGTTGGATCTGTCTGGCAAAAGCGCGTTTATGGTACGAGTCATGTTGTTGTTGTTTGTTTGTTTTTGTCTTTATTTTATTTGCTCCGAGTTTCTGTTTTTGACTCACTTGTGTGAACAAAGTGAGTCTATGTTTTAACCCGGTGTTCGGTTGTCTGTGTGTGTGTGTGTGTCTGTGTCTGTGTGTCTGTGTGTCCGTGGTAAACGTTAACATTGACATTTTCTCTGCAAATACTTTGTCAGTTGACACCAAATTAGGCATAAAAATAGGAAAAATTCAGTTCTTTCCAGTCATCTTGTTTAAAACAATATTGCGACTCTGGGATGGGCACAAAAAATAATAAATGAAGCCTAATTATATGCAAACTGCATTTACTGTTATATTTATATTTTTTGTATTCTCTAAACTTGGCACTTTGATCTGATATTCTGGCCCAACAACAAGAGCAGTCATTATTATCATTTTTTGTTCAAACGGGAACTTCTTTTGCTAAGCATGGAAGTTTTATTTATTTTGCAAACGTTTTGGCGCAGATAGTAAAGAAGGGAAATTACTCTGTAATTAATGCCAGGGGAGTTAATTTGCTTTAAACTGATCTTTCTTATCTTAAACATTACATTTTGAAATTATACTCAATACATAAAAAGCTTGGATTTTTTTTTAAAAGTGTATCACAAGTGAGTCTTGAAGGCCTTGCCTCTCTTGTTATTTCTATGAAGTTGCATTTCCTTCGAAGATATCGGCCCAGATTTGTCACTGTCTCTGTTAATATTTCTGTCTGTCTGTATGACTGCCTGCCTGCCTGTTTGTCGTGACAGAATGGTTAAGACGCCCATTTACCAATACAGTGTCCGTGAGGGTGTGAGCTCAATTCGCTCATTCTCCCACATTTGACTGGAAAATCAAACTGAGCGTCTTGTCGTTCGGATGAGAATATAAACCGAGGTCCCGTGCACTTGGCGCACTGAAAAAGAACCCTCGGCGACAAAAATGTTGTCCCCCGGCAAAGTTCTGTAGAAGAAATCCGTTCTGATAGGTACACAGATACACATGCATGCACCCAAGGCTTAACTAAGGCGTTGGGTTATGCTGATGTCAGGCGTCTGCCTGGCACAAGTAGTGGTGTGTGTATGGATTTGTCCGAACGCAGTGACGCTTCCATGAGAAACTGAAGACTGAAACTGTCTTTCTGTCTGTCTGTCTCTCTTTTATTCTCTCTCTCTCTCTCTCTCTCTCTCTCTCTCTCTCTTTCCCTTCTGTCTCTCCCACCCCATTACTTTCACTCGTCCTTTCTTCCTTCTTTCCTTCCTCCTGACTGCCTCTCTGTGTCCCTGTTCCTT
>NC_134901.1:28484856-28487356 GCF_041734735.1 Babylonia areolata
GTGAGTGTGTGCTTTGTGCTTGGGTGTGTGAAGTAATGCAGCGATTAAATGATTTATCACACACACACACACACACACACACACACACACACACGGAGCTGCAGAAGACCCAGCCCAGCCCACACCCCACAGGCTCAGACAGACTGCAGGAAACCAAGGCAACATCAGGGAAAGCTATCTTCAGAACTCTCACGTGTATCATTCCTCTGGCAATTTTACAGACTGCCTGGCGCGGCGTCTTGCAGCATATTACGTCACAGCTCTGACATCTGATAGTTGTGATACGTAAGGCTACGGGGCGTGAATTCGTTCGACATTGTTCTTCAAAGGACACAGGCTCTCAGGGCTGGCCTGATCAACGCTTTCGGTTATGTGAAGGTCACGCATCTGCTCCTTATTTCATTATTATTTATTTGTTTACTTATTTTTTTGCCCAGAGGATGTGGTGTAGCGTATGTGGATCTTTCCGCTGGCTCCGACACTTCCTAGAAACTGAACCTGCAGCTCGTACACTGGTGTTCATGGTTGTGTCATTTTGAATTGTTTCAGGTTGGGGCTTTCGCGGTCACAGAGTCACTCAGTTTATCTTCTCTCTGTTTCTGTCTACATATGTTCACCAAACTGTCTGTCTCTATATCTCTCTGTCTGTCTGTCCGTTTTTCCATCTGTGCATGCATTCATGTAGCTATCATTTTATTTCCGAACATTAAAAAAAAAAGAAGTTTATATATCGGTGTAAATGCAGTTAAGCGTCACATTCAGATTGGTTACTAAAAAGTATATATCGTTCAAAACTACTGTGATCAATGTGCCCCGACTGATCTATGATCGATCGTTTTTTGAAGAGCTTCCTCATCTTCGACTCCTCTCTGTCTCTGTCTGTCTCGCTCTGTCTCTGTCTCCCTCGCTCTGTCTGTCTGTCTGTCTCTTGCTCAGTCTCTCTCTGTCTGTCTCACTCTGTCTCCGTCTGTCTCTCTCTCACTCTGTCTCTCTCTCGCTCTGTCTCTCTCTCGCTCTGTCTCCGTCTGTCTCTCTCTCGCTCTGTCTGTCTGTCTCTCGTTCTGTCTCCGTCTGTCTCTCTCTCGCTCTGTCTGTCTGTCTCTCGCTTTGTCTCCGTCTGTCTGTCTCTCGCTCTGTCTGTCTGTCTCTCGTTCTGTCTCCGTCTGTCTCTCTCTCGCTCTGTCTGTCTGTCTCTCGTTCTGTCTCCGTCTGTCTCTCTCTCGCTCTGTCTGTCTGTCTGTCTCTCGTTCTGTCTCCGTCTGTCTCTCTCTCGCTCTGTCTGTCTGTCTCTCGCTCTGTCTCCGTCTGTCTCTCTCTCGCTCTGTCTGTCTGTCTCTCGTTCTGTCTCCGTCTGTCTCTCTCTCGCTCTGTCTGTCTGTCTGTCTCTCGTTCTGTCTCCGTCTGTCTCTCTCTCGCTCTGTCTGTCTCTCACTCTCGCTCTGTCTCCGTCTATCTCCCTCTCGCTCTGTCTGTCTCTCTACTCTACCTCTCTGTCTCTTGTCTCTGTCTCGCCCCCCTCCCCCCCACCCCACTCTCACTTCTTCCCCAGCCACTGCCCCTCCTTTGTGAGGGACTCCGAGGGTCCTGACCATTGACCTGCATTACTGCATCACACATCCCACTGGTCCTGACTGATTTGTCATGCCACAAGCGTTCACCGTAACACTATCGTCAACTGCCGCCTCTAAAACCCCGATGTGCAGTCACGCTACTATATACGCCTACTACCACGTACGCTACGGGGGCGGACTGGAGCGCAGTGTCTGTTCTGAGAGAAATGAAGAGAGGCCTTGATAAGGCACGGGTTTCAATTCGTTATCATGCACTCGCAGCAGTCAACTTTTTGGGGGCTAGGTCTGTCGGTCTGTTTGTTTGGAATGTTGCAGCTTCGACACTTGGTCTGCATCCAGGGCAGAGCCCTCACCCCACCCCACCCCTCCATCACCCGACATCTGAGTACTACCCTCCCAACCACTCCCACCGGCCACCCCACCCCCACCCCACGCCCCTATACGGACGATGTAGTTTAACTGATGTGAGCATGCAGTTGCTAAATATGTATTTGTTTCTCTTAATATATAATTATTTTTATGTTTCTCTTTCATGGTCTACCCCTCTGTCTCATTGTCTGTCTGCTCTGTGTGTGTGTGTGTGTGTGTGTGCATGCTTGCGTCTCTAGTGTATGAGTGTGTGAAAGTGTGTGTGGGTGTGTGCCAGTGACCCGCAGTACTGTACGTGCATTTGTCGAAACATACAAACTGAAACGCAAACTCTCTCTCTCACACACACACACACACACACACACACACACACACACACACACACACTCACTCACTCTTACTCACAAACACAAACACACACACACACACACACACACACACACACACACACAGACACACACACACACACACACACACACACTACACACGTTGGACGGAGTTCCCGTAACCGGGACTGACTCATAGATGAGCAGGCCAGTCTCCCCACTCTACTCACCACC
>NC_134901.1:28492356-28512356 GCF_041734735.1 Babylonia areolata
CAGGGAGTAAAAAGTAATCAAGTTGAAACCCCACCCGGTTGGAGAATGCAATCATTGCAGGAAGTGAAAAGCTGCATTGTGTGCAGTGGTTTGAGCCAGGAGGCAGGAGGGGTGGGTGTGGGTGAGAGGGGGAGGCCCAGGGGAGGCTATTAAATAACGGGGGCCTTGTTCCTCATCTGACACCTCTCCTCATAGCCTGTCTCTTCACATTAAACTTCATTCATTCCCAGTGTGTGGAGGGTTAGAGGAGGTTCCCCATTGCGGTTTTTCTCCTAGGAGGAAAAGAGAGGACATGGCGTAAAAATAGATAGATAGATAGAAAGAAAGATAAGTGAAAACAACACAAGACTTGCTAGCATTCTTTCCTTCCCATTGAAATCTTTCAGTGTGGCAGATCGGGGAATCGTTCGTTTGTGGAATCTGTTATACTAATTATAGTCCTGTTACGCTTGACTTAACACGAGAAATAGATTTAAAGAAACATTCTCGATGGACTTTTTACACGACGCCTCTGTGTATCGGTTCATTTCGGTCTGTTTGGATGTCGGGGGACCATGACGCACTCTCCCAGTTCTTAACCGATCGAATCTTTGGCTTGCTGAACAAGACAAGACCATACAAGTTCTTTATCATCCGGGGTAATAGATTAACAAGTAGCATGCATTGTTTGTTTTTGGTGGGGGTTTTTTTCACACCCAGCCCTCGCCCTACAGCAGGATTTAAGGTTGTGTGTGTGTGTGTGTGTGTGTGTGTGTGTGTGTGTGTGTTTGTGTGTGTGTGTGTGTGTGTGTGTGTGTGTACGGGGACGATGTATTCATTGTGTCTATGGAAACGGGAGATAGAATTGCTAATCTTCATTTTGGTGAGTGAGGGAGTTCATAAATACCGCCTGGGTTGACCATTGTTTTATTCTAGTGATATGGCTGAATGTAGGCACCGTGTACGTTAGTTGGGAACCACCCTCTTAGGATTACACAGTATGTTCTCCACTGAACCGCTAGCGACGGTCTGAATACTTGTTTTGTTTGGGGTTTTTTGTTGGTGGTGGGGTTTTTTCTCTCTCTTTTCTCTCTCTCTTTTTTTTTCTTTGTTCTTGTTGTTTTTGCCCATATATAGGGGATGGTGGCTGTGTTGTTCTCTTTCGTCCAATGAAAGCA
The DNA here is from genome assembly GCF_041734735.1 of Babylonia areolata. NCBI lineage: Eukaryota > Metazoa > Mollusca > Gastropoda > Neogastropoda > Buccinidae > Babylonia > Babylonia areolata. The sequence continues at coordinate 28,493,514 of NC_134901.1, forward strand.
GAGCAAAAGCTTGCGGTATGAAGTCAATACGCGTAAAGGAACGCCAGATTACAGTGGGACTATCCCTGCAGGCAAATTTCTGACGGGGAAAATCCCTGTGAAGAGCAAAACACACACCACATCATGCACACAGACACGCAATCATCGCCACAATCTTCTCGGGCGATGCAGCTGCCTGACTGAAAACAAAGGGCAGGGGGAAAAAAGTATGATTCTCCTTGAGGGTCAAAAAAGGAATGGTGTAATTCAGTATTTTCGACACCGGAACAGGCCCTTTCACTTCACCGACTCCCCCACCCCCCTGCTAGCAGCTCGTGACAGCGCCACACGCGCGGACAGTATTCCTCATCCAAGATGTGTCCCCGACTCCTTCCGTGCCTGGGGCGCAGCACAGGAACTGAACTCGGCGTCCTGCAACAAAAAATAGGGGTTGGTGTAAGAGAAGGGCGGGTGGGGGTGGAAGGAAGCTGCCGTGGAAGCCACTGGGGAGGTGGCGGGGGTTGTCAGATGTGTCAACTGGGCAGGGAATGATGAGTGCCCTCGGGGATGAAGGGGAAGGGGGGGGGGAGCTGCTGTCCCCCCCAATCCTCCCACCACCTTCCCCCCTGCACAGTACTAGCGAGGGATTAGAAGCTGCCAAATTAGCGGTAGTGGTGGTGGGTGGGGGGTGGAGGGGTTGGGGCTTAGTCTAACACCCTGGGTCCCTGCTGCTACTGCTGCTGCTGCTCATTTGAGTGATTGTGGTGTGTGTGCGTGCGTGTTTGTGTGTGTGCGTATGTGTGTGTGCGGTCGCGCGGGCGTGTGTCTGCGTGTGTGTGTGTGTGTGTGTGTGTGTGCGCAGAAGGTCAGTGCCCCCAGCGTCAGTGTCTTTCGCGCGGTTTCTTCGGTTATTTCAGGACGAATGGTCCGTGAAGTTGTTCAGGCTGGTTGGCCGTCAAGTCAGACCACTGGTCCGTTCAGTTATTGGGGCTTCTGGTCAGTTAAGCCAGTGGGCTGTCAGTTAGGCTGCTGGTTTGTTAATTAGACCAGCGGTCCGTTAAGTTAGTTATGCCGGTGGTCCGTTCAATCATTAATTTTTGATCAGTGGTGGCTTGAATTAATTTCATTCACATCAGTACGTTAACTGCATCGCCCTGCGTTAAGTTAGACCAGTGCTTTGTTGCCTTAGACCATTATACAGACCACTGCAGTGGTGGGGATGTCGTGTCTGGCTGGTAGGTTTTGTTCAGCATGTCTTGGTACATAATCTGTCTGACTGATATATTTTGTTCAGCCTGTGTTTGCACGTAATGGATGTCTGGCTAGTATATGTAGTTCAGCCTCTGCTGGTACATAATCTAAGGCTAGTGTATAGAGTTCAGCCTGTGATGGCACATAATCTGTCTGGCTAGTGTATACGTAGTTCAGTCTGTGATGGCACATAATCTGTAGCTAGTGTATTATGTTGTACTGTCTTGGCACTTAATCTGCCTGGCAAGTGTATATTTTGATCAGCCTGTGATGGCACATAATCTATGTCTGGGTAGTATATATCATTATGCAGTTCAGCATGTGATGGCGTATGGTATTTCTGGCTAGCATATTTAGTTCAGCCGGTGCTGGCACACAATCTGTGGCTAGTATATTAATTCAGTCTGTGTTGGCACATAATCTACATCTGGCTAGTATATATGTAGCTCAACCTGTGATGGCACATAGTGTATGTCTGGCTAGCATATCTGTAGTTCAGCATGTGTTGGCACATGATCTATAGCTAGTGTACCTAGTTAGCCCGTGATGGCACATACTCTTTGTCTAGCTAGCTTATAAGTAGTTCAGTCAGCGTTGGCACACACACACACACACACACACACACACACACACACACATGTAAAAACACGGTGACGGGATGACTCGGCACGGTGGGGGAAAAGCAAGCGAGTGATCCGGTACAGGGGATCGGGCAGTGCACACGCCCCATTGTCTCGGCGTCACTGGGTGTATTGCTTGATGGGCGGCCACTGCACGATTTCCCAACATCTTTCCTGTTCCTTTTGTCACAGCCGTGATGTTGAAGTGTAGGTGTGTCTGTCTGCGTCAGTGTGTGTGTGCAGATGCAAGTCATTGGCCTGGGACTGAATTTTTCCCAAGTGATCCAACGTGTCGGAAATTTCACTCGGTGCGCTTCTTACACCCAGACCGTGTTTTGTTTTAACGAAAGAGCGGGGGGGGGGGGGGGGGGGGATATGTTTAGCCAGCTTTAAATACTTCTGTACAAATGTCACTGCTTTTAATTTCTGAAACTCAAGGAAAAAAAAACAAAAAAAAAAACCACCACACACACACACACACACTCCCTCTTTGCTCGCTGTCTCTGTCTCTCTCTCTCTGTCTGTCTCTCTCACTCACTCTCGCTGCCTGATTTGTGACTGTATCATCCGACGAAACAAAATAAGTCATCACTGTATTTAATAGATGGATCAGAGTGTCACGCATAGCTGACCACCAGTCCACTGATTACCCTGGTACCAACAGCAGAGAGCAGCCTGTGCTGGTGATGTGAGCACAGCCTCGCGGACAACTCACTCCCGAATCTGTCTGCTCTGTTCTGGTACGTCAGCAAAACCTCAGCATCAGACAACTGCATCACCGTTTCTGCGTCTCGTCGACTGTAAGAGGTAGGGTATAAAGGCGGCAGTGACAATAGTAAAAAGCCAGACTGCTGGATTGTGATTCAGCTGTATGAAGACACGTTGCAGACGACTGTTTATTTTATACGCTGCATCAAACTTTTTTCTTTTTCTGTTTCTCTCTCTCTCTCTCTCTCTCTCTCTCTCTCTCTCTCTCTCTCTCTCTTGTGTAGTTCGTCAGCTGAGGCTTGACCAAGCGTTTTGGGGTTACGGTAATGCTGGTCAGGCATCTGCTTTGCAGATGTGGTGTTGCGTATGTATGGATTTATTCGAACGCAGTGACACCTGCTTGGGCAACTGAATTTCACGGAATCTTCTTTTGCAGAAAGACCAGGACAAAGAGACGTTCGCCTCAAACAAAGAGCCCGAAACGCGTTGATTAGATTTGATATGGATACTTATATAGCGCCTATCCTCGGCCGGAGTCTAAGGTCTAAACGCTTTATAAACACGGGGTCATTTTCACAACAGGCTGCCTACCTGGGTAGAGCCGACTGACAGCTGCCATTGGGCGCCCATCAAACGTTTCCTGTGTCATTCAATCAGATTTCAGGCACAAACACATACACACTCAGACAGACATGTAAGATTTTGCGTGTATGACCGTTTTGTTTATTTACCCCGCCATGAAGGCAGCCATACTCCGTTTTTTGGGGGTGTGCATACTAGGTATGTTTTTATTTCAATAATCAACCGAACGCTGACATGGATTACAGGATCATCAAAGTGCGTATTTGATCTTCTGCGTGCGTATACACACGAAGGGGGCTCAGGCACTAGCAGGTCTGCACATATGTTGACCTGGGAGATCGGAAAAATCTCCTCCCTTTACCCCACAGGCGCCCTTTACCGAGATTCGAACCCGGGACCCTCAACGTTTCAACCATTCGGCTATTGCGCCCTTCCATCAGGCTGTTTTTGCCCAGGATACCCCCAACAGTTTCATCACTTCTTCCAGCACCAAGCGATCTGTCTCGCCGCCAGTAAAAAGGGAGATGGATGAGCGATAGAAGATCCCATTGAACAACGTGGGGCCTCCATGCAGGTGTTTGATGATGGGTCAGATTGGGGTTCGGAGGTGGGTGGACAGGTGGAAGTGTAGGTGGCCGTGGCTTAATGGGCTGTGGGGACAGGGGGAGTGTGTGTGGGGGGAGAGGGGGCGTACGAAGGGGGCGTGGGGGGCAAGAGTGAGCACAACGGGAGGTGTGGAGGACAGGTGATAGTGGAGGTTTGTTGGGGGTAAGCTGTGTGTGTGGGGGGGGGGGGGGGGGAGGGGGGGGGATGGTGTGAACTTCCCCACGTGCGTGACCAGTAGTGTTGAAGGACAGTACAGGGTTAGTTATCGTGTCAAATGGATTACATTGTGTACTTTGGTAAAGTACCTCTGAACATTTTAAAGGAACACAACTTTTAAAACTAGCGTACAGACGCTAGTTAGTGCCGCACCTCCCACACGGCTCCTGTACCTCACCTCTCTCTGTCTGTCTGTCTGTCTCGCTGTGTGTGTGTGTGTGTGTGTGTGTGTGTGTGTGTGTGTGTGAAGCTGAGAGCGTCTTCTGGACGCAAACATCCGTGTCTTCTAGAAATTCTTCAAGTTTCTCTCTCTCTCTCTTTTCTTCTTTTCATCGCACAGTCACTGTCTCTTCTTCCTCCTTTTTCTTTCGTTCCTTCCTTTTTGCTAAGGTGAACAGCACGTTCGCCTCCATCCCTTTTACCTGCAAGGAACTTCCGTTTCTGTCATGTTGCTGTTGAATCGAATTGTATTACACTTGTCACAGCAGATTTCTCTCTGTGAAATTCGGGATGCTCTTCTGAGGGAGAGCGTATCACTGCAGTAAGAGCGACACTCTCTCTTTCTTTCTGCGTTTGGTTTAAATAATCTTTAATTATTCAACAATACACATGATTACAATGCAATGAATAACAAAAGAGCATCAACAAGCTTAAAGCTTATACTGTGCTCACAACGTTGCACTTCAATTTTATCATGACGGCTGATGAACCATATTATGACTTGTATCAAATAACATTCATAACCAGTAAGTAATGAAATAATGAAATAAAACAAATAAACAAACAGTACATAATATAGTAAAATAATGCTAATATCAATATTATATCTTTCTGCGTTTGCTTTCCTATCAAAGTGGATTTTTCAGCATAATTTTGCGGGGGACAATCCTTCGGTAACCGTGCGTGCTTTTACAAACACAAAGCGCGTGTTGCACCCTGGACCTCGCTTTATTATCTCATCCAAATGACTAGCGTCCAGACCACCACCCAGGGTCTTGTGAAAAGGGGGGAGGGGAGAGATATACTGGCGAGTGCCGCCATGTACGTGATTGAAACGTCTCTATAACAGACAGCTAGTACAAGAGCCTAGCAACTGAACTGTGTCGTTAGCAAAACGTCCATTGACGTGCGTCGAAGCAGTAGCTTCATCGCCCCCTTTGAGGCTGCCCTGTTGCCTCCTTTCAGGGTCAAGTGCAGCAGGGCAGAACACGCAATGACGGGCACTCCAGGGCTACAAGGAAAAACACTTGATGCTGTGCGCTGTATGTTAGGTCGCTTCCAAAAGAAACCGTTCCACTGTGCACTGCTGTGTTTAGGTCGGTTCCAAAGAGGCCGCTCCAGCCCCCACCTGACCGCTTCTCTGTCGTACTACCAGTGTTAGTACTACACATCCTGCTGCCAGTGCGACTTCTGCTACTTATACTGCTGCTGCCGCTGCTGCTACTACTATTACTAGTACCATTGGTACTACTACTACTTGTACTATTGTTACGTCTACTGCCACTACTACTACTGCTGCTGCTTTCTTTTAGTTTTGTGCTTTTACAGGCTACAGACTTCGGCAGAAATTTCTTTTCACATCACATTATGCATTTGCTGCTGCTTGTATTCACGCAGTTTTCTAACTTGCAGTGCATTACAGCAGATAGAAATATAGTTGTTTAGATACTTCCCCTGCAAAGACTGGTACGTGATGGCTGTGATAAAGACGATAGCAGCAGTATTGACATTTCAAAAAAACAAAAACAAAAAAAGCAATGGCCTTCGAAGACTAGCGCTCCATCAAATGATACTAGACTTCACTGGTTTTGATTCTACCCGTCCGCAAAGGGCAAGATTCGAAACAGCAACATCAAAACAGACAATAGGAAGAATAGAAAGAGGAAGAAGGAGAAAAAGAAGAAAGAAGAAGAAGAACACGTGTAAACTGTGAAGTCCGATGAAGCATTCAATGGCCATCGCCCTTCCTGGCAAAGGAACAGAAAGAAATCATTTGGGCTGAGGGTGGAGGTTCTCAGTGGGGAGCAGGGGTTGGTTGGGGGGCGGAGGGGGTGGGGTGGGGTTGCAGAATGGTACACTCATTGAGTAGTAGTTACATGGTGTTGGCAACCAGCAGCTCCCCATCATTTTAGCCATGCAGTGAGAAATACCTGGCAGGCTGGGGGGGATGACCACATCACCAGTTTGGCGTTTTCTCCTCATGGGGAAAACCCCCCTCACTCCCTCCGTCCCTCCCTCCGCCTGCCACACCACGTGCTGGATTCCATCTCCGCACTCCCTCTTAGCCTTCCCCTACCCCCCCCCCCCCCACAACAGAGAGAGAGAGAGTGCCCCACCTCTCACTGGCTGTGGGGAAGTAATGGACAGCTGTGTGTACCTGTGTACCTCGTACATCAAAGTTGGTGATGGATCGACACGTGTCTCAGGCCGTTAACTGGACCGTTATCTGTCTGCTTCTGTCTCTGTCTGTCTGTATCTCTGTTATTCTCTGTGTGTGTGTGTGTGTGTGTGTGTGTGTTGGTGCGTGCGCACGCACGCGGCTGTATGTTTATGTGTGGTATGTATGGGTATGTGTGTGCGTGTTTGAGTGTGTGTGTATGTGTTCAGTTCTTCAGTTTTTTTCATAATATGTTTGTGTGTGCGTTGTTGTTGTTGTTAGCATGAAAGAAGGAAACTCCCAATATAAAAAAAGACAGGAAATCTCTGTACTTTAATGATTTCACTGTTTTTCATTTACAGAAATTCTGTTCATCTGTCTCTGTCAGTCTGTATGTATGTATGTATGTATGTCTCTCTCTCTCTCTCTCTCTCTCTCTCTCTCTCTCTCTCTCTCTCGATTCACTGCTCGCTCGCTTACTCGTTCCTTTCTTTTGGCTTTTTTTTTTCTTTCTTTTTTTTTTCGTTCGCTGCCTCACAAAAACGAAAAGGGAGAAGAAGAAAACAGAGAGAAAGAGAAAGGGGGAATATGACAGAGAGCAATAGAAAAGATTACAGCGTTCCCTTTTTGCATGGACTAGAAGAAGAAAAAAACGAAAAAGAGAGAAAGAGAGAGGGATGGGGATGGGTGGGGGGCTGAGGCAGAAGGACAGAGAATAACAGACAAAAAAAAAAACGAGAAATAAAAACCCAGCTTACAACGTTTTCCTCGTGGCATGGAATACCGCACCCGATGACACCTGTATATCTCTGATCTCAGAGCCAGCCGAGGATGCTACAGGCAGAGAAGAAGCAGGTAACCAACGAACGCTCAGACCATGCAGCGGCCCAGGTGAGATTATCCCATGGACTGCGCTCCATCAAACACTTGACGCACGGTGTAAGCAACGCACGTGCTTTCAGTACACTGGGTGGGACTGGCATTGCGGGCCTGTACCAATTCACTTAGCTGGGATGAGGGTGCAGGGGGGTAAGGAGGGGGGGGGGCAGAAAGAGGGAGGATGAGAGACAGAGAGGGAGAGAGTGAGGAGGGTCTGAGAGAGAATGAAGGATTGAGCGAGGGGAGGCGGGGGCGGAGAGATTGGGAGAGGGGGAGGCATGTAATCAGAGAGAGGGGAGGGGAGAGAGACAGAGACTAACAGAGAGACGGATGGAGATATGATATTCTGAGAGGGGGGGGGGGGGAGAAAAGCATAGAGACAGACAAACACTGTCACAGAGACAGACAGACACTGTCAGAGGGAGAGAGAGCGGAAAACAGGAAGTGGAGACTTGATAAACCCTTGTCCATGTTTACAACACTCCCAGCTCCTTCTCTCTGTTCATGTTCCCGAACCCGCGCAACTCTCCAAGCAACACGCACCAGCGTACTGCAGTCAGCGGAGTTCCTATTCCACGGACATGCCGTACTGTTCAGACTTCTTCGGTGTCGTCGTTCGTGGGCTGCAACTCCCACGTTCACTCATATGTACACGAGTGGGCTTTTACGTGTATGACCGTTTTTACCCCGCCATGTAGGCAGCCATACTCCGTTTGCGGGGGTGTGCATGCTGGGTATGTTCTTGTTTCCACAACCCACCGAACGCTGACATGGATTGCAGGATCTTTAGCGTGCGTATTTGATTTGCTTGCGAAAACACACGAAGGTAGTTCGGGCACTAAGCAGGTCTGCACTTTATGTTGACCTGGGAGATCGGAAAAATCTCCCCCCTTTACCCACCAGGCGCCGTTACCGGGATACGAACCCGGGACCCTCAAATTGAAAGTCCAACGCTTTAACCATTCGGCTGTTGTGCCTGTCGTACTGCACAGACACACTTGACATCTCTCCACCAGTTCTTTCTCAGCAGACCCAGTCTGACTGTGTGCTCATCGTGTGCGTTGAGTGGCTCCGGGAGTTGGGGTTTCAGCCTCCCTCCCTTCTGACCTGCTGCCTCCTCCTCCCGTCATGCTGCCTGATGCTTTCCCTTCCCTGCAGTTTCGGTTTCAGTGTCTCGAGGAGGCTTTACCGCGTCCGAACAAACCCGTACACGCTGCACCACATTGTGCTAGGGCTGATGCCTGATCATCAGCATAACCCATCAGGCCTTGAGTTCAGTTGCATTATATTTGCACAAAGGACGTCGGTTTACCGTTTCTTCCGAATGACCAGATGCTCAGTTTGATTTTACAAGTCAAACTTGGGAGAAAGGGTGAGACTAGGATTCGAACACAGACCCTCACGGACACTGTATAGGCAGATGAACGTCTTGGCCATTCTTTCACCTTCCTCCTTCATTACACAGTGATGTTGTGGAGGGGCGGGGGGTTAGTTGGAGGCAAGATGGAGGACAGCCGATGGGAGGGTGGTGCGGGGAGAGGGGTGGGGAGGAGGTCTCTTTGAGGTTGGTAGGGAACTGGATGCTGTCCAGAGGTGTTGATTCATCGGTGTGTGGTATTGGCAAGGGTGTTCAGCTTGGTGGGAGTGGTGGGGGTGCCAGGTGTTGGGTGTTGGAACCACCCGGCCAGTGTGTTGTACTGGCTCTGTGAATGAAGATGTTAACCAATTTGCCATTTATTTGTATAAGGCGTTTCAGATTCGGTCGGTCAGTTGCATGTAACATGTGTGGTTGTAATTTTCTTTTTTAATCTGATGTTATATTTGTTGAATCGACGGACTATTGTTTTCACACCACCCCTTCATGAGGGCTGTGGCCCAAAACGAATAAAAATGTTGGTTCGTTCGTTTGTTCGTTAGCTCTCTCTCTCTCTCTCTACCTCTGTGTCTGTCTCTCTCTCTCTCGCTCGCTCGCTTTCTCTGTGTGTCTCTGTCTCTCTCGCTCCCCCCCCCCTTTCCGTCTCCCTCTCTATCTTTGTCCCCCCCTGTCTCTCTCACTCTCTCTCTCTCTCTCTGTGTGTGTGTGTGTGTGTGTGTGTGTGTAAACCATGACTTGACTCGCCAATAATCGCTCTGTTGCGGCGGTTTACCACCGTTTGTGCAGCTGGCTATAATAGCCTGCCACGAAAGACAGAGGGGTGAGAAACAGAGCAGAGAGAGAGAGAGGGAGGAGAGGAGAGAGAGAGACAGATAGAGAGAGAAGGATGATTAACTAAGCAAATATACTTTTTTTGCACCCAGCCTTGGGAAATAAGAATTTTTTTTTTAAAAGGGGGGGGCGGGTTAAGGGCACATCAAAATGAACACATTAACACAGAACTATCAACAAACATATCAAATTGAAACACACACACACACACACACACACACACACACACAAGTGAGGGAGGGAGAGAGAGAGAAGCAAAGCAAAGCAAGAAAGAAGGGTCGTCATAAAAAGCTGAAAAGAAAAGAGAACACCCAACTCAATCCGAAGACAGACACAACAACAGCAAATATTTCTGAAAACATCATCTTCAGCAACATGTCCAGCTCCTCCTTCTCCTCCTCCTCCTCACCACCACCACCCCAATTTAAATCAACAAATAAACGGAAAGCATGACTGAATAAGCGAACAAATGACAGCCTTTGACGAAAAAAAAAAGATATAAAGGCAAAAAAAAAAACAAAAAAACGTCGGCGTAAGGGGCATTGGAGCGTCGTTCAATGACGCACATGTTTTGAGACTTAACGTTGACACTTTCTATTGGGGGTGTGTGTGGGGGGGGGGAGTTGGGGGGAGGGGGGTCCTTAACCTCCCCCTGCGTGTTTAATCGTACGTGCGTGGTATTTACATATTCATTGTTAATTTAGGAATGCATGGCTACACTCTTTTCCCTTCCCGCACCCTTACAGAAAATGGTGAACCCAAGGGGCCAGTCACACAGACTTGGTAACAGCAGTTCGTGTATGAAAAAAGCTGAACTTTCTGATCATAATAATTTTTGTTTGTTTGTTTGGTTATTTTTGTTTTGTTTTTAAGGCATGGCGTCGTTCCTTGCCCTTCGCATGAACGTAGCAAGAGGTGTAGGGTAGGGTGGGGGGTGCATGGTAGAGACTTAGTAACAGCTATTGAAAGTCGTTGTACGTGTGAAAATAAGCTTAAAGGTTCTCTCTCTCTCTCTCTCTCTCTCTCTCTCGTATCGGACTATTATCGCCAGCTGCACAAACGGTGGTAATCCACCGCAATAGAGCGATTATTGGTGAGTCATGTCAGGGTTCAAAAGATAGTTTTGTATCAGGATGGTTCGAGTGCTCCGCGAGCAACTATATTTTTTAAGTGGCACGTGCATGATTATTATTTTTTTTTAGTTGCCGTATTTTAAGGGCATGAGTATTTTCCAGAACGTGTTCGATTGAAGGGTTTGATTTTCATTGTTTCATTGATTCGATGACTGATTCAATCAGGAAAATGGGTCAGTTTAGTTCCTTGCATTTTGCAACTAACCGCTCACAGCACACGTACGCGTACATACTCGCACGGATGCATGCATTCACACGCATGGCCACTCGCGCAAACACACACATACACACATTGACACACACACACACACACACGCACGCACACACACACACACACATACACACACACATACACACACAGAGAGAAAGACACAGAGAGAGCGGTACCGGGAGAAGAGGACAGACATCCGCCAGAAAGAGAATCAAGAAGCCCACAGAGACAGACGGACGACAGACGTGCACATGTTACGAACGAGCAGGGCTCTCAGGGTTGGAAAGGGCCCAGGTCGACATTTGACTGTAGCACCAGCAGACAAAAGAAATGTCAGAGGTTGATGGTGATCATCCCCATCCTTTTCCACTCCATCACTCCATCAAACGCCTACAAAACAAAACAAAACACAAAAAAAGGGTTAAAAAAAAAAGGAAGAAAAAAAATCATGACTCACTCGGATTCTTCCGTGGTAACCTTGTAAGTATTTTCCTGTTAGGTGAATGAACGTGATCGGATGCTGCAACACAGTCGCGTATTCATTTGAATATTTGAACTGACATATGAAAGATTATTGCTGTTACGTTCAGACGAAGAAAACGTGGGGACATATCACAGTTTCTTGTATACTTCTGTAGCAAACATGAGGTGGGGGGAGAGAGGGGTCTCGTATTCTGCAGGGTCTGTTGCAGTATTTGTCATCCACTGTGAAGTGGGGGTGGCTGAGTGGTGAGAGAATTACTGCTGCCCCATTCAGATTCGGTGGGGGAATCAGTTTTAGTTTTATATGTAACCTGACGGTATTAGATCAGTGTCAGCACAGCCTGGAACCCTTCACAGTGGAAAGGTGGAAATCACACACATTCTCTCTCTCTCTCTCTCTCTCTCTCTCTCTCTCTCTCACACACACACACACACACACACACACACACACACGCACGTACTCTCTCTCCCTCCCTCTCTCTCTCTTTCTCTCACACAGAAGCATGCATGGACACACACACACACTCTCTCGCTCTCTCTCTCTCTCCTCTCTCTATCACACACACACACACACACACACACACACACACACACACAGCCGTTACATGTTGCAAGAAAAGGTTACTTTCAGGGGTCCTGCTCAGCGTACTACTGTATCAGGATGTTGCAGGTGTGCGGTGTGGAAAGGTATGTGTGCTGTGTGTCTCTGTGCGCGCTCGCATGCTACATAATTATGTGTGTGTGTCTGTCTGTGTATGTGGCTGTGGCTGTGGCTGTCTCTATCTCAGTGTGGATGCATGCTTGTGAATGTGTGTGTCTGTCTGCGTATGCGTCTGTTGTGTTTCTGTCTCAGTGTGGATGCATGCGTGTAAATGTTTGTGTGCGTGCGTGCGCGTGTGTGTGTGCGTGTGTCTGTTTCTTTCTCAGTCTGTCTGTTTTTGTCAGTGTGGATGCATACATGTGAATGTGTGTGTGTGTGTGTGTGTGTGTGTGTGGAAAGAGAGAGAGGAGGCTGGGTGAGGGAGAAAGGGGTGTTGTGTGATTGTCGGCATGCTGGAGTCTTGCCTGGTGTCGGGTCAGTGGCAATGACATTGCTGGCATACGTGCACGCGACTTTGCAATCACCTGAACCTATGGGTGGGGTCTTGCTGCATACCTGGAGAGGAGTGTTTGAAATCATTGGATCCACCCCACCTCTGAAACTGAAGGAACGTTGTGCAGTGTGTGTGTGTGTGTGTGTGTGTGTGTGTGTGTGGATAGTGTGCAGTTGACCTACAGTTGATGATATGATGAGGAGGAAGGTGGCAGAATGGTTTAGACACTCATCTGCCAATACAGGGTCTGTGAGGGTCCGGGTTCGAATCCCGCTCTCGTTCTTTCTCCCAAGTTTGACTGGAAAATCGATGTGAGCTTCTTGTCATTCGGATGAGACGATAAACCGAAGTCCCGAGGAACCCATAGCAACGAGAGTGTTGTCCTCTGGCAAAGTTCTGTAGAAGAAATCCACTCTGATAGGTACAAACTATATGTATATGCATGCACTGAAGGCCTGACTAAGCGCGTTAGGTTATGCTGCTCGGTGTCAGGCATGTGCCTAGCAGGTGTGGTGTAGCGTGTATGGACTTGTGTGAACACAATGACACCTCCTTTGGAAAGTGAAGCCGTACATGTGTGTGTGTTTTGAGGGGCAGTGGGGCGTCTTAACTACTGGCTGTTCTGAAGTATTTGGCACGTACCTGTTGATTAATGACAGAGAAAGAAAAGAGAGAAATGAAGCACTGACTGACGAGTGACTTGTTATAATCGGTTGTATTGTGGAAACGGACTCCTGATGATTGTGTCACAGCCGGTTATCAAGTTAATGAATGCATGATTTGATCGGCTGGTTGATTGGTTGTGCACAACAAAAGGGATAGTAGTTTCTAGTTTAATGAGCTGAAAACAAGAGAACAACAATTACTTAAGCCGATAAAATCGTGTGTTTTTGTCGATGTCATGATGTGGCTTGTACTGTTTAAGGAGCTGAACAAGTAAAATGAATTAATTATGCTCTGTCTCTGTCTCTCTGTGTGTGTGTGTGTGTGTGTGTGTGTGTGTGTGTTTATTATACAGAACCGCTAATGAAATTGCCAAACATCATTCCATAATTTTTATGCACTTTTCTCCGGGGTTTTTTGTTGTTGTTGTTGTTCGTTTGTTTGTTTTTTGTTTGCTTGTTTGTTGTTGTTTTTTCCACCCTTCGGGCACAAACGTTTGAGATGGTAAATAAAGGCCAACAATTTACGGAGGAGAAACCAACTCCAAATTGAACACTAATTCTTCTCAGCATTTTTGCTGTTTAGTATTCAGAATGTAATCACAAGTCCAAAGTGTGTTGAATTTACATGCCTCCGTTCGCCGTACGCTTTTTTAATATATATATTTTTTATATTGAAAAAAAAAAAAAATTACTGTGGAAAGTGAAGTGTGTGAGGCGGGGAGGAAGGGGGTGGAGGTGGTGGGGTGGAGAGGGTGTTGTGCGCGCGCTCACGTGGCGCTGTGTTAAAATTAGAATGTTTTATCACACAAGTATGTGTGCGTGCATATGTTGCCGTGTTAAACTTAGAACGTAATCACAACTCTAAATCTGATCGGTTGATATCTGGGGTGAGGTGGGGGAGGGGTATGGGGAGGGGTAATAGCTTATGTTGTTGAAAATGAGTCATGTAATGTGCAGTTTGTGTGTGTGTGTGTGTGTGAGAGAGAGAGAGAGAGAGAGAGAGAGAATAACTGGGAAGTACTTGGGGATTCAGCTGGCTGTCGTAGGTCGACACGCTCAGAAGGGGCAGGCATGTACAGGGAAACAGACAGAACCATTATTGATATTGCCGGATCGGATGTTGTTTCCGCTGTCAATCGTGATTCACAGAGTGCAGTGCTTGTTTTTTCCGATTGAATTATGTAGGGTCTCGATTTCTCTCTCTCTCTCTCTCTCTCTCTCTCTCTCTCTCTCTCTCTCTCTCTCTCCTTTTTTCTTTCGATTTCCCTCTTTTATTTCGGTTTGTGCGTGCGGGGTGGGGTGGGAGGTGGAGGGAAGGGGGGCAGGGTGGCGCATGTGTATGATATATGTGTGCATGCGTGCACGTGTGTGTGTGTGTGTGTGTCTCTGTGTGTGTGTGTGTGTGTGTGTGTGTGTGTGTGTGTGTGTGCTTCCGGGTCTCCAATAGTGTTGTGTGTGTGTGTGTGTTTCCTTCCGGCCAGATGTTTATTTTTCCATGCACCCCTCCCCCCTCCAACCCCCTCCCCCAACCCCCTTCCTGTTGTCCCAGTCTCCACACTGCCTGATGAGTCACAGCAAAAACTGCTGGATGTCAGCTTGGACACCAGACTTAGCCACTTTAGTTAACAAACCGTACGTCGCAAAACGGAAACAGAGTTCACCAACATCATGAGAATCACAGTGGGTTGAATAATTTTGAACGAATTTAGACGAGATACTTAAATACGATTCATTCTGAGGTCAAACAAATAAGTGCAGGTGTACAGTTCAACTTTGATCTTTTTTTTTTCTTTCTCTTTAATGGAAGAGTTTATTTCCGGGACGCAGGCTGCCTCCCCTGTTGTCTGTGTGTCCCGGAAGATGTTCTGTTCAGTGCTGTTTGTTCAGACCCGATACTTCCCTAACAACGTGACAGTTCAAGGAAACAGGTGCACATAAACAACGCTGACACACTGTGTCTGAACACAGCTTTTCATTCACTTTACTTTCACGTCATGTTGCCTGTAAAACCTATTGGTACCACTCCCCCCTTTCTTTGAAGATTCTATTAATACCAGTAAACCTCAGACTGCTTTGCATCTGTCTGTTACGTCGGATGTTTCTGTAACATATTCCTGTAACATTATTGTCCGGAAAACAATCGCTGCCTTCCCAATGTTCCATACACTTTATGGCCAAGATGTTCCTCACGCTTATACATCCATTATCTACCAGATGTTCCTGGCCAATGCTACATAATTATTCACCTTGACATCACTGCCTGTTAAAGCTCACATTCAGACATAATTACCCGTTAAAGGTAACGTTCACACACCGAGAACGTTGATTTATTATTATTATTATTATTATTATTATTATTATTATTCATTATCAGTTTTGTTTGTTAAATTAACGACTCTCTTTTACGAAGTGCAATAAGTAATTTTCTGTAATTGTATTTAGGTCTTTGTTTCAAATTTCACCGTCCCCGCCCTCCCCCCCCCTCCCCTAAACACACACACAGGCCTCTCACTCATCCCCCCCCCCCCCCCGCCCCCTTTACCAGGTTTCCCCCCAACTCAGCATTCCTCCACCTCCTTTTCCAAACGATAGATAATACCCATTAATTCTCTGACATCAATCACCGACATGTGTGACGGGACATTAAACAAAATTCCTCCACACACATCACCCCCTGCCCTGTCCCTGCAGATGTTCCTGGCCAAGGCTCTGTACGACAACGTGGCGGAGACGCCGGACGAGCTGTCGTTCCGGAGGGGGGACGTGGTGACGGTGCTGGACCAGGACACGGCGGGGCTGGAGGGCTGGTGGCTGTGCTCGCTGAGGGGCCGCCAGGGCATCGCCCCGGGGAACCGCCTCAAGATCCTCTCCGGCATGGGGGAGGCGGCAGGTGGGGCCCACCACCACAACGGGCCGGCTGGGGGGGACTGGCAGAGGACCCTGGAGAAGTCGCCCTTAAGCAAGGTCAGTTGTCCTGTGGCTTTGGTGCTTGGTTTTTTGTTTTGTTTTGTTTTGTTTGTTTTTTGTTGTTGTTTTTTGGTGTGTGTGTTTTTTGTGGTTGTTGTTGTTTTGCAGTACAAGCAGCTGTGCTTACTATATTCAGGTGTCAAACTCACATTTGTTATTTTCTCTTTAAAGATTTTCAAACTAATTATAAAAAGAAAAAACAAAACAAAACAAAAAAACCCTACCAACTGTGTTATCTCTTTTTGTCTCCCTTTCCTACTTCCCCCTTCACCTCCTCCTCCCCGCCGTCCCCCTTCTCTTTCTCTGTCTGTCTCTGTCTCTGTCTCTCTCTGTCTCCTCTATTTCTCTCTCTGTCTCTTCTATCTATCTCTCTCTCTCTTCTCTCTCTCTCTTCTCTCTCTCTCTCCTCTATTTCGCTCTCTCTCGCTCTCTCTCCATTTCTGTCTTCCTCTCTCTTATGTAGAAAGTACATCAGGAAAGCCAAACTCTGCATGATTTGTTGGTTGGTTGGCTAATGGGTTGGTTTGATGGTTGAGCGGTGCCTCTTACACGTACATCAGGAATTTTTTTGTTGATGGGTACATTTAGCGCTTTGTGTGAATGTGCGTGAAGATAAGATATTTTGTGTGAGTGTGCGTGAAAATCAGATGTTTAGTGTGTGAGTGTGCGTGAAGATCAGATGTTTTGTGTGGGTGTGCATGAAAATCAGATGTTTTGTGTGAATGTGCGTGAAGATCAGATGTTTTGTGTGAGTGTGCATGAAAATCAGATGTTTAGTGTGTGAGTGTGCGTGAAGATCAGATGTTTTGTGTGAGTGTGCGTGAAGATCAGATGTTTAGTGTGTGAGAGTACATGAAGATCAGATGTTTTGTGTGAGTGTGCATGAAGATCAGATGTTTAGTGTGTGAGTGTGCATGAAGATCAGATGTTTTGTGTGAGAGTACATGAAGATCAGATGTTTTGTGTGGTTGACTTCATTTCTAGTCAGAGTTGTTTTTTTCTTTTCAGTTAGCAGTACTGGTGGAACAGTTAGAACACCCACCGCACCCATTTTTGTGTGTCCTCCATTATTCATCAGTATGTGTAGAACAGTCAGACATTCCCCGCCCACACCTCTCCCGAGTGTCTTGACTTATCGGCACATTCAGGATTAAACTTATCACTGAGGGGAGAAAAACATTGACACGGACGTGACAAAGACTCGCCCTCGCATCACACACAAACTTTTGATTATGCGCCCTCTGATTCGCATTCCTTTCACGATCATCACAAATCCTGCACACACACACACACACACACACACACACACACACACACACACAGAGGGTCACACCCATCCACCACCACCCCCACTCGCAGCCACACCCAGGTACGTTCAGCGGTCGTCCCAACAACGCCGGCAGTCCACAGAGAAAGAAGGTGACTGTGACTGTGAGTGTCGGGTTACCAAGAAGCTGCTCAACAGGAGATCCTGCACTGCTGCCCTGAGTCACTGGGGCGGTGTCCTGTGGTGCCTCTTGTGCTTCACTACTCGCTGGGTAACGCCCCTTGGTGCTGTTGGGATTCACTGCACGCAGGGTAACGCCCCTTGGTGCTGTTGGGATTCACTTCACACAGGGTAACGCCCCTTGGTGCTGTTGGGATTCACTTCACACAGGGTAACGCCCCTTGGTGCTGTTGGGATTCACTTCACACAGGGTAACGCCCCTTGGTGCTGTTGGGATTCACTGCACGCAGGGTAACGCCCCTTGGTGCTGTTGGGATTCACTGCACGCAGGGTAACGCCCCTTGGTGCTGTTGTGGTTCACTTCACACAGGGTAACGCCCCTTGGTGCTGTTGTGGTTCACTTCACACAGGGTAACGCCCCTTGGTGCTGTTGGGATTCACTTCACACAGGGTAACGCCCCTTGGTGCTGTTGTGGTTCACTTCACACAGGGTAACGCCCCTTGATGCTGTTGTGGTTCACTTCACACAGGGTAACGCCCCTTGGTGCTGTTGTGGTTCACTTCACACAGGGTAACGCCCCTTGGTGCTGTTGTGGTTCACTTCACACAGGGTAACGCCCCTTGGTGCTGTTGTGGTTCACTTCACACGGGGTAACGCCCCTTGGTGCTGTTGGGATTCACTGCACGCAGGGTAACGCCCCTTGGTGCTGTTGGGATTCACTGCACGCAGGGTAACGCCCCTTGGTGCTGTTGTGGTTCACTTCACACAGGGTAACGCCCCTTGGTGCTGTTGTGGTTCACTTCACACAGGGTAACGCCCCTAGGTGCTGTTGTGGTTCACTTCACACAGGGTAACGCCCCTTGGCGAGGTTGTGGTTCACTTCACGCAGGGTAACGCCCCTTGGCGAGGTTGTGGTTCACTTCACGCAGGGTAACGCCCCTTGGCGAGGTTGTGGTTCACTTCACGCAGGGTAACGCCCCTTGGCGAGGTTGTGGTTCACTTCACGCAGGGTAACGCCCCTTGGCGAGGTTGTGGTTCACTTCACGCAGGGTAACGCCCCTTGGCGAGGTTGTGGTTCACTTCACGCAGGGTAACGCCCCTTGGCGAGGTTGTGGTTCACTTCACGCAGGGTAACGCCCTCAAGTCCCCTTCTAATGTCAGACAATGCTTAGAGCCATGTATCCTGACAGTTTTCAATTCCGTTCTGGGTTACATGAGCGATCATAGCGGCGCCAAACTTTTGCATTGCGTTAAGAATAATGATTTATTCTCATATGTCCCAAGCTAATTTCGTGGACTCAGTGAGAAGTAAACACCCTAGAACATTCTTAGCGCTAAGAAAAAATAGCGCTTTTAAGCCCGCAGTGCAGCCCTGGAGCGGTGACAGTCTTGTCCAGTGTTTGGATCCGGCGACAGTG